>NC_056735.1:806007847-806035347 GCF_019279795.1 Protopterus annectens | reverse complement strand
TGAGAACACCGACATGTTAAGGTAAGTGTGCGATAGGGACAGACTTTAGGTTAGGGGCAAGTTAAGTGAGTTAGGGTTAGGGTGCGGGTAAGGTAAGTGTGCGATAGTGACGGACTTGAGGGTTGGGGCGGATTAAGTGAGTTAGGGTTAGGGTCAGGTAAGGTAAATGTGCGATAGTGACAGAATTAAGGGCTAGAAGCAGATTAAGTGAGTTAGGATTAGGGTGCGGGTAAGGTAAGTGTGCGATAGTGACGGACCTTAGGGTTAGGGTTTGGGTTAAGGTTAGTGCATAGATAATTGTGTATGTAAGGTTTAGTGTAGGTTTGTAAGGTTTTTGGTGTGCTTGTGTTGTGTGTGTGTTTTTCGGGAAAAGTATTTGTTTTGTTGATTGTCAGGATTTTGGTTTGTCGGGCATTTGAAGTTTCGTGTTTTTGAACTTTTTTTGTCGTTTTTTCATGTCGGTTATTTCGTTGTCGGTGTTTTGGCGTTTCGGTGTTATCAGGTAGACCCATAAATATATATATATATATATATATATATATATATATATATATATATATATATACATGCAAACACACACACACACACACAGACAAACACACATGTATGTTCACATGCACAATAGCACATGTATACATGTGTGTAGAATTGTCAGGGCTTTTAAACTGATTATGAAATTAAAAAAGTGCCTGCTTGTACTGAAATATTTTTTAACTGAATATCTTTTCCTCAGCACATGCACAACTATCTATGCCAAAGAATATATTTGAGATTTTATGGGAATATTAAGTTTAACATGGCTGTGTAGTCCCTCTCTTTAATGTGCAAACTGTGATTAGCTCAGTTCAGAGATTTATTTTAACTGTTTATCTTACCATGCATATAGTTTGTAACAAATTTAAAAACGTTTCTTTCTTCTTTTCATTGCTGTGTCAATTTCTGTGGTTAATGTGTAGTTGAAATGAAGGAGTCCTACAAAGTTCAGTGCCTAGATTACATTCCTCATCTCACCTCAGTCTTTCCATTTCTTTGCTCTTATCACCTCATTTATGACTGTATGCATGTGAATGCCAGAGTCCTACCTTCAGAAGACAGACAGACACACACGCACACACACACACACACACACACACACACACACACACACACACACACACACACACACACACACACACACACACACACACACACACACACACACAACAGGATGTCCAGTCAATCACAAGGTTTATTTTCCACGCCATTTTTCTTTTTTTTCAGTATACTGTTTCTATTGTCAGATATCAGCAAAATTAACTGTATTGTTTTCTTATATTAATTACTGGCATCTGCTTTAATATTTATAACATATATATGCCAAATGGAGCTTTCATAATGTTTAGATGGCATGAATAAACTACATTAATGCCTCATGCACTGTTGGTTGATTGTTCTTGTCTTCTTTTAATTAAAGATAGTATTCCATTTTCATCATGTCTACAACAGTACCCCTGCAACAATCAGCATCTAACTGTGGCTTTTGATATGAATTTCTGCAATAAAGCCAGTTCTGTGACATAAAGGAATAAAAACCTGACTGCATCTCAGATGACCTGGGTCCAATTAATGATTCAGGTGCTAGAAGAGTTGGCAGGGTGAGGGTGGGAGTGAGTAGCACCTCTTGGTTATTCTATCCTGGATGTCTCTGTTCTATGCATTGCTACAGGATAAGTGGAAGCTTGACTGGTACCTAGAATGAATTAGGGACATGGGCTTAGTCCTACCAAGCTGGTGATCCCTCAGCACATGCACATAAGGAAAAGGGATTGTAATGCAGTCAGATGCTCACATCAGCCAGCAAAGAGTGAACTTACTACCTCACAAATGTCTTGAATGATGCCTGAATGATGGCCTCTTCAGTTAGCATTCATCCTACACATACGAGTAAAAACTGAATCAGTACTCACTCTCCAGGGAAAGAATGGGACATTAGATTGGGATGAGACCATATGATCTGGAAAAAAATATTTATGTAGAGCATTTCTTGTTCTGAGTCACCTGTTTAGCATATTTTTGTCAGAGGTTCAAAGTTTATGATATTCCACCATGTAAATCATTATTAAGAAAGTGCAAAACATGAGCCAGATCTGTAACTTCTCTCACACATGCATCATTTTATTTGAGGCTGTAATAACACAAAACCTGAAATAATAGGCCCAGCAATGGTGACTTTAGAAGCCTTTATGCCAGGTTACCCCAAGCATTTGGCTGTGAGACATCAGTGATTGTACATGGCCATTCGAATAGAACCAATAAAACAGATTTGGAGCACTCAAGTACCCTGGATCAGGGCCATCTTCTTTGCTCATTCTGTAACTGACCTTCATGCTGACTTCTGTGACACAGCAGTGAATGCCAGTCTTCCAGACACAGAACAGAATCCAAAAGGATCCTTCTCAGGTCACCAACCCTCATAGTTCAGATATCTTGTACACTTAGAGCTCAGATTCATAGGTTCATATATAAGTACTAGGCTAGATCCCTTTGTGTGCCATTGTAAGCTTAGCCAATTTCCCTCAAAGGTGAAAATAAAACCCTATACCATGCGTCTGTGAGGTAAATACCTTAACCATTATACTAAACACCAACCCCCAAAAGGAAATACTATTTAAATACTGGGTTATCAGTCTACATACTATTACAAATCTAGCCAATAACCAGAAGTCAGGATCAAATCCTGTACTTTGTGCATATGAGGTTAAGACACTAACCATTATGATAACTCCTTAGGGCAAGCTCTTTATAATTCCCTATAGCAGAATCCACATCCTTATAACAGAATCCACAGCATAGAAGTAGGGATCTTGACAATAGAGTTAGAATTTGTGACCCACTATACAATACCATCCAAAGTTAAAAACAAAAACTATATTCCTCTATCTGTCACTGAGAAGCTTCATAGCTTTCTATACAGTCCTGAATTCTCCCATTTTTCTGGTGTCTGGGATCTGATGCATCTTCAGTGAGACTATTCAAATGTCAAAGCAAAGTGCAATGACTGTGAAAAAATGTGTTTCCTTAAAGTGTTCCTTAAATCAACCCAAGTGCATGCATATGCATGCAGTTTTATATGTTTTAATATCTTTTTATATCTTTATGCTGCATTTACTTAATAATTTCTGACATATTTCCATATGCCTCTGCCATTTAGGGAGTATACATGCAATGTATCTACACAATATTTTTATCTCACCCTTTATGTTGGGTTTACTGTTACTATATATACACACGTATGTATATATATATATATATATATATATATATATATATATATATATATATATATATATATATATGATTTCAGGCAACACACTTCACTGAAATCTCATTTCAATGAAAGCTCATTTGGTCGAATTTCATTTAGTCGAAAATGAAATATAACCCCTGCCCCACTGCAGTGTGACCCTGGATTGAGAATATTCAGTAAGGGGTGTGAGTGGGGGCCAAAGCCCCCCCACAATGGGTGGTATGGGGGATGTAGCCCCCCACATAATTGTACTGTATTCACTGTTATATGAAGGTGTATCCATTAAAAAGATATTAATATATATATGTTCAGTAAAAACTATTTGCAAAATGTGGGGAGGGGTATGCCCCCCACCCCCCCCTTACTTAATATTCTCACTCTAGGGTAGCACTGCAGTGGGGCAGGGGCTATATTTCATTTTTGACTAAATGTAATTCATCCAAATGAGCTTTCAGTGAAATGAACTTTCAATGAAGTGTGCTGCCTGAAATAATTTTCGACCAAACCAAATTCAACTAAATGAATGTGATCTATACATATATATATATATATATATATATATATATATATATATATATATATACATATACATATATACATACATACATACATATATGTGCACATACATACATTTCTCTCCCTCTCTGTGTATACACACACACACACACACACACACACACACACACACACACACACACACATATATGCATACATACTTTTTTTTTTTTTTTACAACTAGTAGTACATGAGTCAGTTAAAGCTCTGTACACTGCAAAGTACTATGATTGTGTCTCCAGTCATAACCCTGCATTATGTGTTTTTGACATGGATGCCAAGATTCACCTCTTGAGCTCTGATCTTAAGGTGAATTTGTTGTCATCCATGTCTTGAACACATAATAAGCCAGTTATAATGAGCAGCCCACTCATACTCCCGGATTTATGAAAGCTTGCACTGAGTGCAAGAAGAGTGCAGGAGCTCACGCCGGCAATATGTCTGCCGTGCGATCCAGGTACAGCCGGCAGTGGTGTGCACGAGAGCTGCTAAAGCTACTCTTGCACGGACAGCATCATGGTATGCAAATTACCTCATTTGCTGGTGAAAGCCATGCAAATGAGGTAAATTTGCAATCCAGGAAACACTAACCTATCCGTGGAAGATTAGTGTTAGCTGCAGAAATGTACTCCGCTGGTAACGGAGTACATTTCTGCAAATAGCTAAACAGAACTATGACAGCTCCAAATAAAGGATGCATACAGTTGAGGAAGCATGCCAATGGCCAAATATAAGGCCATTGGCATTATATAATGTTTAAAAATATAACAATTTAACTTTTTTTCCCCAGATCTCTGATGTTTAAGCATAGCGCAGCACCGCACAAACATGCGGCGCTTATAAAAACAAGAAAATAATTTAAAAAAGCCAAAAATAGGCATTTTCACTAAAAAGCTTATTCTGCCATGCAGGTGAATGGCAGGCTGAAGACAACATGGCCACTGAGTAAGAATTGCTAAGGGGGGGAAGCTCAGTGTGAGGGATGTAACCATGCATTACTAGGCAATCCTAGGCAAATGAGGATAAGGATAGTGAATCCCAATTTTCCCCAGCATGTGAGGCATGCCCCAAGAGTGTAAGAGTAGGAGTAGGTGAGTAGAAGAGTAGAATATAGGTGACATCATGAGGGGGTGTGTCAGACAGGCTGTAAGCTAATTGAAGCACAGTGGCTTGTGTTTGCTTTGAGTTGCTCAGGATTGCAAGAGGCGTGCCTACAGTTGTCCTATTTGAAAACTGCAAACCAAAGGTGCACACTGTTAAAAGATAGGAAACTCCTTGCAAACATGCACACAGCACTAGCAGAGCTGCCAGGTGAAATATATCAGAATCAACCAATTACACAGGCTAGCCCAGCCCAGCCCAGCACTTTAAACTCTGCAAACACCATCCCCCCCCTGTTTTTTCACAAGAAATCTGCAACACTGCAGTATACAAAGAGGGAAAGCTTAAAAAGCTCAAGTCAGACAAAATGTTAGGGGCTGCTCTTGTTATCATAAACCAACATGTGCAAGGTGCTGAGGGTGGTGATGTTGTGAATGCTGCTGAGCAACCCACAGTGAGGAGACGGAGAAGAGTGTACAGACCCAGGGTAACCTACCAGGGGCTACATGAGCTGGAGATAGTGGAGTGCTATAGGGTGGACAGAGACCTCCTACAGCAAATTGTTGAGCTTTGCTGGCCATGCCTCACACACAGAACCAACAGAGGGGAACCCATCCCAGTGGATACCAAGGTATGTGTAGGCCTAAGAATACTAGCTACAGGTACCTTCCGAAGACCTACTGGTGATATGATGGGGATTTCACAGGCATCAGCATCCAGGGTACTCCACCAGTTCCTGGATGCCATGTCAGCACGTCAGTGACCACGTATTTTCCCCAATTCCCGTGAGGCATTGGCCAGCAATATGCATCTTTTCCACCAAATAGCAGAATACCCTAAGGTAGTGGGTGCAATAGACTGCATGCACATATGCATCACAGCACCACCCGGTGAGTGGAGTAAGATTTACTTCAACCGCAAGGGCTTCCCCTCCATCAACTGCCAGTTCATGTGCGATGCCCAGGGCATAATAATGAATGTGTGTGCTGGATGCCCTTGAAACTATCACGATTCCCACATTTGGCATCTGACCCAGCTGTACCAGAGATTTGCCAGTGGGGACATCCCTGAGGGTCACCTAGTGGGGGATGCTGGATATGCACTGGAGCCGTGGCTGATGACACCCATCAGAAATGCACACACACCTGAGCAAGAACTCCATAATGAGGCACACACAGAAACAAGAAACATAATTAGGGATGTGTTTGGGATGCTCAAGTCATGGTTCCAGTGCCTGGACACATCTGGTGGAGCCGTGCAGTACTCACCAACTACATGTACCCAAATTGTTATGGTATGTGCCATGCTACACAATATGATCCTGCAGAAACAGCTGCAGCAGGAACAGCATGGGGCAGGGCCAAACAGCCCCCCACCATTGCCAGGGCCTGCACAGGCACAGCGTGACTCAAAGGAGGAACAACCTGAGCCTGCCCCAGTATGCAGAAGGAGGCGTGCCCAGTATGCCCTGGCCTTGGCAAAGAGGCAACGCATAGCACATACACTGACTCAGTAGGAACCCTGGAAATGACACCTCTCTCTGACTCGCACATACAGTAAAAGGGATGCCTAACTTGACACTACCTGTTTTCAAACATGTATAGGAAGTGTACTATGTGCACCCAACATAGGCAGCCCTGCAGCACCACCTGAGGCATGAGTGCCCTATTTTAAGCAATATAAAGCACTGCTAACCAGATTTTACCATTTTTGAGCATATTTAAATACAATTGGGCGTAGCTGCGCACCACACTAACCAGCGCAACGTCGGGCAAAGTTGGGCAACGTTTGGCAAAGTCGAGCAAAGTTGGGTAAACATGCTCACACCTGCTTTACTGTTCCTTAACCAGTCAGGTCTGCCCAGCAGGAAAATAAAAAGCAGTGACAGGGCTCGAACTCAGGATACTGTGCACTATAGTCACAGTACTGAACCACTAAGCCATGACAGCATTTCACTGGCGCAGACACAACTTAAGTCACTCACACATACCAGTTGGAGGGTCACATACCTAACAGTCACAGCCAGCAGGACAATTGTAGACAAACGCAAACACAAACAAATGCTGTATGATGCCCTCTGAAGAGGCATATGAGTAACCTTCCCCCAGGCCTATGCAGACCGATAACAGCAAGCCAGGTAGTGTGATGTGGGTTAGGTATGCTATGAAGTCACAAACTAATATGCCTGTAATTGGAAGCTAAGCTCTGTAGTACAGTGGTATGCCTCAAGCCAGTATGATAGGCAACAGTACAGACTGAAATGGAGTACCTGACATAGCAGTGCAGGCCTAGAAAATGTGTATAAGTGTCAGGTGTACCCCTCATCCTATGTACACCCACAGTAACAATCAGGCATGCCCCCCCAGGTAGAAATGTACAAATAATAGCTGTCCCCCCGTATGTAGAAATGTTGATAAGTCTATGCAAACTGACTCATGGAAGCCCTGCAGGCACAGTGTGCTTCCTGTCGATGTACAACACAAAGGTGAGCCCTGAAGTAAAAAACAACTTGAATTTTCACACACATATATAGTATATATATATATATATATATATGCCCATAGTGGGCATGCTCACACACCTAAACAAATTTAGCAAATGTCAGTCAACAACATACTGAAAGATCATACTGGGCATGCTCACACACTCAAACAAACGAAGCAAATTTCAGTCAACAACATACTGAAAGGTCATACTGGGCATGCTCACACACATAAACAAACGAAGCAAATTTCAGTCAACAACATACTGAAAGGTCATACTAAGCATGCTCACACACTTAGGCCATGTCTGAGTACAGCAGTGGGCCATACATATCTGGCAGTTGCAGTTCTTACTCCAGACACATGTCACTATTCACCAATCCTGCCTTGCGTACACAGTGATATGAAAACAGACCCATATAATATATTGGACCTCTGTCATAATCAAACTATGTAATACAAGTACTTAAGTTGTTCAAAGAAAGTGAAAATCCAAAGAAGATCAGTAAATCTCTGATCAGTATCATCAAGAAACAATGAGCACTCCTAACATTATCCAAGCCAAATTCTGCCAAAAATATTGTCAAAGAGTCCATAGAGAGCCATGAAGCTTTCTTTAGCTATGTCATAAATATCAATGTAAACTCATATATGTTCTGAGTCAGTGCAAAGTGTAAATGAATACATGTACATGACTGACATTGCCAACATTTTGTCAGACAGGTTTATACATATTTACCCCCCCCTCTCACTGACAAAAGGGCCCATTACCATACCTGGAGATTGTGAAAACCCGGAAATCACATATACAATGGTTAAACAGCTCTATCTAAACCTAAAAACAAGGCGTCTATGGGATGACATGGTGTCCCTGGCTGTGTCATACGTGAACTCCAAAACAAACAGAGCCTGCACCTGAACAGTCTATTGAGACTCACCCTCTGTGCAGGATATGAAACTGTTGAATGGGTTACAGCAACATTTGGCACACTCCACAAGTGTTGGTGCACAACAGACCATGGGAACTATTGTCTTATAAGCCTAATAAGCCTGATCTGCAAGGCCATGGAGTCCATCATTATCGAACTCATAAACAGAGCTATTGGGAGCCTACAAACCCACAACCCTACCCATTTTGGTTTGGTCAGGGGCAGATCATGGTCCCTAAACCTGCTAGACAGTTTTCAAGGCAGTTACCCAGGACATACATCAATGAAATGAGCTCCACACAGCCTACATAGACCTTGAAAAGCCCTTTTCCAACATCCCACACACATGTAGTATCCACAAAATCAACAACGTTTGCATAAACACGTATGTCATCTGATGGATTGCCAACTGGGAACAGATGGATCCCACAAGTTAAGAATTGTGGTCTCCCTGTTGAAATGTCAGCTGGTAAGAACTGCTGTCCCCCATGGCTCAGTCCTGGGACCCCACCTGTCTGGTGTATACTTTTCAGAAATACAGTCAAACACACGAGGGCTATGGTTAGCAAAGTTTGTGGATGACTGCAAAAGGGTTGTCATAATCGATGTTTGGGACAACAGAGACATCCTTAAAAAGGGTCTCAGTCAGACAGATGTGGTGTCAAAATTATGGCCTCGAGCTACAGTCATACAAATACCACATAGGGGCCAACATCCTAAATATGGAGGTAATAATAAGGGGTCTATGGACACATGTGGATAGTCATCTCTACTTTCAGAAACACATTCACAAAGTGGTTAGAAAATCATGCTATGTGTTCCCACAAATTGCCAAAGTCTTTGCATGTAGGTCAAAGGAGGTTCCCTCTACTCATCAGTCATCAGACCCATCAGAGAGTACCACGACACACCTGAGATGAATCTGAATAAGCACCTTCAGCAGCTGGAAAGACCACTGAAGTACCTCAACAAGAGGATTACTGGCCTCAAACAGTTGCCCCATGCAACAAGACTGAAGTAACTCAATATGTACTCTGTTGCATACTGTCTACTCAGGCGATCTCTGCCCAACAGACAGGTCCATGTCCAATGCAGAACTGATGTACATGCTCTATCTGAAGTAAACCCAAGCTCACTGTGCCACATGCTCTAGGGATATAATCATCACAACAATAAATAGAACATGGAGGGATACATTACTAACTCATAAACTTTCCTTGCTTTGGAACAGGCTTCCAACCTACATTAAGCTGAGTCCCTCACTGACACTCTTCCAGAGGAGCCTTGATGGGTGTATGTGAAACTGAACTGTCACACCATGGATCACTTCATCAGCTCTGCTACACAGAGGCATAGGGAACTAACCCCATGTGCGGTGATAGCTGCAGACTCTGGCCATACTAATATATGCCTTCAGGCAGATAGCCTATTACATACCTCTGTACCTATATATGTAGGGGGAACACAGTATAATAAGCCAAAGATGGACAAGGGGAAGGTTACTGTCAGTTGTCTGTCAGGTGCTATGATCCGTCACATAACACAAGCACTTACATCACTCCAGAACAGGTACATATATGACGTGTTCTTTGTACATGTCAGTGTGAATGATCTGAGACATACCTCCCAGGACAACATGACAAGAGATATATAGTAGCTCTATGATCATGTAGCCCTGGCTGGTATGACCCTGACCTTGAGTAGCATCTTACCTTCACCTACATGATACTGCAATATAACAGAAAGATGATAAACTTCAACAATTGGCTGAGCTTCTGGTGTCATTCAAAGGGGATCCAGTCTCTATCTGCCTGTGATGACATGATAGACAAGCCTCATGGTTTGCACCTGTCACCCCTATGCTTCTGAATACTGGCAAAGGCTTTTGCTGTCCCCATATTACCTTTTTTAGGCAAGGCTCAAAGGTTTATAGGATCATAGGTTCATAGGTAGGTACAAGGCTATCGGCCCTGGGGCCTATACAAGCCCAGCCAAAAAGGTACCCTGGCTTTTGCCACCCAAGAAATTTATTTTCCTGTGCCACTGTCGAGCAGAGACACAGAAGTGATCCCTGGCATGAATTTCCTATTTCCCATCCAGTCATCAAGACTTTTCCTTGAAGAGTGCTAATGAGGAGCTTTGTTTGCTATAGATAGGTAGTTTATTCCGGAGTATGGGAAGTCTCTGGGACAGGACTCTATCCCTCCAGCATGTTCTGTTTATTGTGGTGACAAGGTTTAGGTCCCTAGAGTGTGTAGCTTGGAGGGATTGAGATTTCTTTAAGTGGAGCATGTCCAACAGCTCTGGGTTTGACATAGCTTTGTATGTTAGGCAGTGATCACCTCTGAGTAGGTGATATGCGATGGAGTAAAACTGGAGTTTTTGAGACGGTCTGTGTAGGACATGTGTTTGAGGCCAATAATCCTCTTTGCAAGGTATTTCTGCGGCCTTTCCAGTTGTTGTAGATGTCTTGTGAAGTACATACCAAAAGGGGCATTGTACTCTATAATGGAGCTAATGAGTGATGAGTAGAGGGGAACAATTACCTCTTTTTTTCTGCATGAGAAACCTTTTGTGATGAGGTGTGCCACGTAGAAGGATTTCCTGACTACTGTGGCAATGTGATTATCAAAGGAGAGACTACTGTCCACCTGTGTCCCAATGTCTCTTTTCACACTTTCTGTGTTAAGTATAATACCACCTATGTTGTAGTTCATGGGTAAAGAGTTTTTACCAAAGGGGATGACAATGCACTTTTTGGCATTGAGCTTGAGGCCATGGCTTTGACACCAGGCATCTGTCTCAGTGAGACCCATTTGTAGGATGTCCACATCATTAGTAGTTTTGATTATGACTCCTAGTTTGCAGTCATCTGCGAACTTCATTAGCCAAAGACCTTCTGTGTTAGCCTGTACTTCAGAGAAGTAGATACCAAACAGGACAGGACCCAGGACTGAACCCTGTGGTACTCCACTTGTCACTGGTCTGAAGTCAGATTTGGAGTCTGCTACTTTCACAGTGTGGGTTCTGCCAGTGAGCCAGTTGGCAGCCCATCTTGTGACAGGAATTTATACCTAGTTTAGTGAGTTTATCAAGGTTTTCTGGTTTATGTGTGTGTGTCTGCATGCACACAGTTCCACCATGTGGCTGCCATATATGGGGATTTGTGAGACAGCTACAGACTGTACCTGGCAGGCTTTACAGATCACCATCTGTGGCCACGGATATGGAACCTGTGCCTGGCAGGGGTGCTACAGACAGTATCAGGTACTAATCCAGATTGGATACTATCCAAAGAGGTTGACAAACATCCACTGGATCCAGGTCCCTGCCGGGACTGGCCAGAGCCACGTGCATGTGATCTGCTAGGATGGTCTATGGACAGCCCCTCCAACATTGCTGGGGCTGGTACTGGCACTACGGGAGTGGCTGTGACTTGCTGGACGTTCACGGTGACCTCCAGCTGGTGATGTTGCAGGCATACATCCACATTGACATCTCAACCGTCCTGCACTGTCCTGACACATAGACATGACATTGCGGAGGACATCCAATGTCTCACCCCAATGTCTATCAATGACCTCAGTGTAGTTAAGTATGGCACCTGCTAGGTCATGGATACTGTCATTTACAGAGGTGTAATGAGCCCTCTGTGCCTTTAGCCCCTGTCTGGTGTACTGCTCCATTCGTGTCTGTGCCTCCATGACAGCCTGGAATATGCATGTGGTAGAAAGAGGTGTGGCACATCTGCCAGGGGCATGATGACCAGCAGTGCTCTGACGAGAAACCTTGGGCATCTGCCTATGTGGTACCATTCCAGACATCTGGCTATGGCTGCTGTGTCCTGATACATGTGCCATAGATACCACACTGTCCTGGCCAGTGCCAACCATACCCTGTCCCTCAGCTAAGGGCAAAGGTGATGATGGATGTACAGGCAGTATGACTGTGTGCATGGATGGGGTGGAGACTTGTGTACTGTCAATTGGTGGCCCAACAACAGACCCTGACAAACCTGCCTGTGCCTCAACACACCTATCCTCATGATCACTGTCTGTCTCAGTGACATCAGGTTCCCTTCTGTACTGAACCTGCCCCACCTCGCCACCTGTGAGAGGAAAACAGGAAACACACTTTAAGACCTGAACATGACTTCAGACCACGTGCACACATGCACGCATGTGCACATGCACACATGCGCATATGCACACATGCGCACATGTGCACATGCACACATGCACACATGCGCACATGCACACATGCGCACATGCACACACACAAAACTACACTCCTCCCGAAAGCAGACACACACAACAACAGCAGTCACAGAACATACACAATAGCAGGTGATGGTGGGGTACAGTATCACAAGAAAAACAGTCATATCACACATGTCAGCATGCAGGACATGTGTTGCTCAACAGATGCAGTGCAAGTGTAGTCAGTCCTTGCTACTAACAGTATACATGGCTTTGATGCATGTGTTTTGTTATTAGGCGATGGCCCTCCCCCTGGAACACAATGCATACATGGACACAACATTGCTGTGCAGGTATTCATAACCCTGTGATGTATTGTGCACCATAACTCACAGGTGTACATACCATTGCTGGATGTGTATCTGTGTGTCAGATAGGTATCCAATGCTGATTACAGCCTCTGTGTCTTTAGCAAATAATTGTGGGCACATTTTTAGCACATGCATGATGAGTATTCACACAACATAATCAGTGGTGCATGGATAATTGATGGAATACTATTCGGCCACATACCCAATGTACTGTACTTATGGTGAGTGTAGATCATATTGTGGACATGCCAGTCTCATCAATGACATGGCATGCTAAAGCCCAACTGCATATTTAAACACTACACATACCCAATATGTGTCATATGACCTAGCCACTCAATAGCATCACAAGACATATATGTGTCAGTTGTGCAAATGGTGATTGGTATGCATACTGTTTAGAGGTGCATATGTGTGCACACACTCATCATTATGATGTGTAACAATGACAGCTATGTGTAGTACTGTGGTTACAATAACTGGATGGGGCCATCATCATGAAGCATCAGGTGGTCACTCAAGGCTACAAATGTTTCACAAACCAGCACTAATCATGCTGTGCCAGAACTGTACAACCTTGGCTAAATTCACCATTTCACAACCAGTTGTTACATGAGTTTGTAAGGAGGCCAATAAGGAGCATTCCCTGACATGAATGTGTAGTGTGTTGCAGAGTGGTTAAATGCCCTAGGATAGGCCTCTACCCCTCAGGTATATTATGTGTAATGTGTGGATGAGATTTTGGATACTGGAGTGTGTCTTTACAGAGGGTTTGGGAATCCTTTATGTGTAGCATGTTAAAATGCTCTGTGTATGACATAGATGTGTATGTTATGTGCATGTTGAGTATCAACTGAGCCTATCCAATGGTCACTACAGTCTAGCCACATTTGTTTGAGATGGTCTGGATATTGCATGTGTTTGAGGCAACTAATCACATTAGTGAGATGTCCGTGCTCTTACACCAAACATGCACAGCATGCATGGTAGGGTAGGTGTGTTACAAGTGTACATGGCCTACACCTTAACTATGACATGCACTTTTTATTTACAATAATAAATGTAGAACACACTCACCAGCATCTGTCCGCTGCCTTGATGTCACCCCAGAGGTACCTACATAGAGATGAGACAGTTTGTCAGTGGCCACAACTGTGGCATTGCTACTGTGTGTTTGCAATCTTACAGTACAACAACAGTTTATATTCACAGGGCTACAGATTATGTTCCAAATGATCAGTATTGCACAACAACAGGCTCCACATCTTTGAACGACACACTCCACATCTCACATATGCATGATCTACCAATACAGATAACAGTAGTCTACAGATATGCCATGTTACCTGCATGCTCCATGTGTGCTTGCTGGGTGGTTCCACCCTCCATCATGGTGTATGTCTGCTGCTGTTGTTGTTGGGCAGGTGCCACCAGGCTCATGAGCAGCTCCTCCACTATGGTGAGGGGGGTGGATATTAACACCACCCCCTGTTGCAAGCTGTTCTCTACGCACAACAGCAGCATGCTGATGGACATGTCTGAGAAGATCACTGCAGTGGTGGCATACCTGCTCATATGTGCAGTTATGCAGGCCTACCTCATTGACCCTGCGGACAAGATCTTGCCACATTGCAGTATGCTCCTGCTGGTCCTGGCTGGTTCGTGAAAACATGAGATGGTAGTGCTGAATTATACTGCTAGTGATGATATCATCTTCAGCACTACTGTAACTCCGGTTCCTGTGGTGGGCCATGATCCCTGGAAGACATAAATACAAAAATATGTCTGAGCAATTCATATGGCACATTTAACATTATACAGTAAAGATATCACTGAATTGCCATATATAGCAACCTATAAGCTAACCGAGAGTGAAACACTATAACTGCCACTTATCACTGCCACCCCACAACTGCTTGAAAGTGCCTTTCTCACTCTATCTAATGAACAATGTTCTGCACAGCAACAAAATAAAATCACTCTATAAGACTATACAAGAGTACCTGGAATACTGTATGCAACATGATGCACCACCTAGCCACAGCAGATATACATCAAGCTGATGTGTAAAGAAATATATCATCCATCACAATCAGTGTAAGGTCCAGTAAATGTTTTACTATTATACCACACAACTTGTTAATGCCAATCCCATGGCCAAAATATGTGCACAATTGGGAATATAGGTCACATACAGCTGTAATATACTATGAATGTTGCTAGATACACAGTTATATGTATTACCACACATATGTCAAAGGACATGTTACAGACATACCCACACACACATCAGACATAATTACAGGACACAAAGCTATGACAACACAGATAGTCTTTCAGTGTGTACTATACAGTACTGTGTGTCAATACTTACACAACCTAAATCTTGAGAAATGTAATCTGTGATGAATACAGAGACCACACACAACAGTGGATGCAAGCAATGTGGACATACACCTGTGTACAGGCCCAGAGCTTCAGTTAGTACTACAGTAAACACAGGATTTGCATTCAACATCGGTACCAATCAATAATCATAGATGTAGTGCTTTAGCCTCCAAGGGACTTAATCACACTGTATGCAATAGCACTTGTTCTGCCTAGCAACAGAATACACAGCTTTTGCTAGGATCAAAGCAAGGACCCATAATGCCATAACATAAACAGTTTCCCACTAAGCTATCCCACAGATACATATCTTTGAAGTATTCACAAACATACTGACCATCACAGTCAGTCAACAGTACAGAGAATCTATTGCAACAAGTAGATGTAGGTGTGTATGAGTATATATAAATAAATATATATGTATATATACATATACACATCCATTTGTATATATATATATATATATATATATATATATATATATATATATATATATATATATAGATAGATATAGATATATATAGGCACATATACATTTCACCTTTCATAGTGAGAATATCAATTATGCAAAGGATGTAAGGTGTACAGTAATGTCATAAAATCACACAGTCTTGGGATAAATGCATTGAAGGTGTTCACAGCCCAGGTAGCTTTAGCAGGCCTTACCGACTTCAGCACTGCAAACTGAACAAACCACCCACAGTGTTTAACCACCACATGTCATATACCAGCACTGTATGCTGTCTTGTTTGTCACACACTAAAATCTACATACAAATATGCGCATACTAACCTTCACCAACATATATATCTCCCCCCTTCGCAAACAGTTGCAATATGTCCCCTGCTCTATGCATATATACAGATGTGAATATATATGACACATATATATTTATCCGTATGTGTGTGGCATACACACACATGGTCCACACTGTTGTAAGTCCCTGGACCTCACAGCTGAACTGTTGGGCCTTGCTGCAACACAAACAGGTGTCACATATGAACACAGACTAACACTGGGGGGGTATATATGGCAACAGATGCTAGATAAGCATACTAGACTGCTACAGCACTTGCCAATGCTAAGCTACACTTGACTATCATGCATGTGTTGTTCTGTCACACCCATGTTTATATATTGTCAGCACTAATCCCCCAACAGCCATTGGCCACACTACTGTACAGAACACAGATAACATGGATCAGATCTTTGACATTTAATGTTGAGCTACACATTTCACAGGTATGTCCCACTGCCCACAGGTACACACAGTATTGTCCATAGCAGTAGTTAAGCAGAACATATGTGCATAAAGAAGTACTGCTGCCACATATGAATGGTTCACATTATGTAAAATATTCTTCAATAACATCTACTACATGCCAGTAAATACATATGTGTCACATACCTTTCCTTTGCATAATTTGGTAATATTTATTTTTCCTTTTTTCTCCCTCTCTCTCTTTGTCTCTCTCTCTCTCTGTCAGTCTCTGCAATAGAGTGATTGAGTTTGTTGGCAAAGATTGCAGCCTGCTTTTGTAGGAATTTGCACATAAGCATGTGATGGCCTCTGCACCAATTAGTGGCCACCATTTGCTAATTGCATGCAGCCTGCTGTGTAGTAATT
This sequence comes from Protopterus annectens, assembly GCF_019279795.1. Lineage (NCBI taxonomy): Eukaryota > Metazoa > Chordata > Ceratodontiformes > Protopteridae > Protopterus > Protopterus annectens. Next base: position 806,018,408 of record NC_056735.1, on the reverse strand, counting down.
GCAGTAATCACTGTCATAGCAACCCAGTACTATAAACTGCTGACTCATGTAGGCATGGCCCTTTCAGCTTTCCAAGAGGGAGATCATCCTTGTTTGGTGTGGACATCATTGTTTAAGACAGAAGGTTGGTATAGTTCTTACATCAGAAGCCACGGGTGTAGCCAGAGATTTACAATTTGTACTCAGACCTGATGTTGCTGCTTCCAGTACCCACTTGTCAGTGTAGAAATGTACTCACCCCTCAAAATGCTACCCCAAGATACATGGAAAGATGTACTTTCTTTTCAACTGTTACAATTAACTGCCATACAAAGCTAGTTATAGAGATGTATTCCTTCTGGCACAAGAGTTGTTTGTGAACTGCTATACTGTGAATATTCATTTACTCAGTTCTAAACAGTTTGTGCTTTTTTAGTGTTGACATTAGCACAAGCTGCTCAGAAAAAACTGGACAGATGTCAGTACTGTGAGTATGCTTACCTACATCCTTGGTAGACCCTGCACACACAGGTATATTCTACATTTGGGTAGGGTTGCAGAAGTACAGAGAGCATAAGTAGTATTGTGTGGATTTTATCTTGCTGGACTTACAGGGTTGCTGGTGTACATGTTACTTTATCAAGGCAAGTAATCTGTCTGTGTAACTCCCAACTGTGGACCTATCCACATGATAGCCAGAGACTAGCCTGTTATTTTTTGTCTGTGCACCACACAGGTCTTTTCAGGAATAGAGCAATGGCATTCTTACAGTTGGTTGCTACCAGTACATGGCTACATCCATTTGTATTTCAGTGTTGTATTCCTACATAAGGGTATGCTTCCAAAACTCCTTCCAAAGCTATTTGCACAGTGTGTAACAGCAGAAAGGCTAATATGCCTGTGTGTTTCTGCCTCTGCCAGACCTCTCAACCAATCAGGTACATATTTGAACAGAAACAGGGAAAAGTCAAGAAAAAGTCAGGGACAATCAGGGACACCTTTAAAATATTAGTGCCATTAAGTTGAAACATTGACAGAATCAGAGTATATGAATTAATACACCTTTTCTGAAGTAAAAGAAGTGTCTAACTCTTAACTATTGTCATTATTCATTAAGTATAATTTACTACCTTTCTGCCCAAAGTCAGTAGTTTTAGGAGGGATTCAGAGGGACAAAGCTAAAATTTGGGTCAAAATCAGGGATATCCCTGAAAATTAGGGACAGTTGAGAGGTATGGCCTCTGCGCTAAACAGATATGCCAGTGTTTGTCCTGCTGTGATACTGTGTGGGGTTGTAAAGTGATGATGTAACATTATTTCCTGCTAGAATGGCTGCTTCTCTTATAACAGTCATGTAATGTAATCCCACAACAAGTGTTGGTCAACATCCACAGAACAAGTTGTGTGGTATGGTATTCCTAATTTTCCTTTACATTCACTCATTCTGATGCATGATATAATTATTTAAGCACCAACTTGATGTATATATACTGTGGCTTAGTGGTACTTCATGTTGTGTAGTGTGTGCAAGGTCCAGGGTTCGAGACTTACAGGGTGTTTTATGTTGCTCCTGAGCAGAACAAGGGCCCTCACATACAGAGTGACTAAGGCACTTTTAAGCAGGCTTGCGTGGGTTTGCACAATGCTTAGCCAAGTGCAAACAAGTGCAAACCCGCTCACTACTGCTTAACAGTGCTTACTCCTGCTCACCCCTGCACAAATTTCTTTGAAAGAAAAGAAAAATGGGGAGATAGGAAAGTGGTGAAAAAGGGGCACAAAGAGAGAAAGACAGTATGGAAAATAGCTCAGGATGTGCAGGACAGGTGTAGGGAAGGTCCATAGTTGCCCATTTCTTCAACAGCAACAGCTGTGCATATGCAATAAATTTGGAGGTAGATATGAACCCTTCAACCCTGAGAGTGGGGTGAGGACAACAAAGTATGCTGTAATGCCAATTAAATAACATTTCATGTGTCCAGTGGACATGTGTGCAAAATGGGCAGCTATGTATAGGGCGTAATTTTTTTTTGAGAGCAGATTGCCCTTTATTTTTTCAGGTAAGAGTGGAATGTAGGGTAGGGAAGTAGGTATACTTGCAGAGGTAGGTTGAGGAAGTAAACAGACAAGACAAACAAGACATATACAGGGGTGGTATATGACACATGTGGTGGGTGAACACCTTTGACAGGGAGGGATGTTTGGAAATCGCAAGCCCATGAGCCCCCAGATGGAAACAGTGAGACTGAGGTCCCCACCCATGGGCAGTCACCACTGCACCTTCATGGCCCATAGGGTAGCTGTGCTGGGGGCTGTGTAGGAGGGGCAGGCTGACCCAGGAGTTGCGCCACTTGGGCCTCAAGCTGGCATAGAGGTTCTGCAACAAAACATTCAATCTCTCTACGCACCACAGCCCGGACCGTTCGAAGGATGATAGGTGCCCCTCCACCCACGCTTGCACGGGGGGGCAAGCCCCATCCCTTGCAGTGCTTCCTCCCAAAGGTGGCACAGGGCCAATGGAGGAGGAGGTCCCAGGCTGGGCACCAGATCTGCTGGTGCCAGGTGCCATGACTAGCTGAGGTGGGACAGGTGGGTCTGCTGGGACCGGCCTTCCCATACGAACTATGTTTTGGAGAGTTTAATAAAGATATGAGTTAGTAACAGTCAACAGCATTCCCAATTAGTTATAACAGCATGCAGAAGTATTCCCATTAAACCAACACACCAGATTTTCAACAGTTGAAAAGCAAGCATAACACATGCATATATAGAACAATAGTGGACATTACAACAGCATGCAGGTTTAATTGATGGCAACAGGCCACCAATATTGTGGTATTTTAACAGGGCACATGCATAGAAATAAATGCAAATATTTATAAACCAATTGGACATATGTCCCAACAAATGTTTTGAGATTAGACATACCGATTGAGGTGTGGAATTGCATTTTTTATGCACATACAGCAGGGTGGGAAAAGATAGCTCAATTAACAACTTATATATCCTTCTAGTTTTCACTACATTCCTATTAACTGCAGTTATATGTCCCTTACATGTATTATTACACTACCCAATGTCTTTATATTGTGCAATTGGATTTTGCTAGATCATTATATACATGAGCTGTATCTTACATACAAACTATCCAAGATGCAGATGTTACTGCAACATATTTTGAGAATTGCTCACACACACTACTGCTAAGATGGTACACTGACAGATCTACTTTCATATAATTATCTAGATATGTTCAGGTGAAAGTATCAGTTATATGTTAACAGCTCCCTACATTTCTGGCAGCACACTGACATTTCTGGGGAACACAAAACCACGCTACTCATGTGCCAGATTAAGCTGCACATGCTGGGCATGAACCAACAGTTGAGGGCTGTAAATATGCATAAAAGCTACTGGCACTCCCTTCATCCACATTATATGGGCCTACCCAAGTGTGGGTTGACACTGCTTAATACAACAGTACTATTTGTAGAATGCAACAGTACAACAACATATCAAAGAAAATTACACAGACGAACTCAAGGAATTATACATTTATTAAAGGAGTATTACACCTTTATTTATTGGGTTAAATGACTTTTTGAAGGCTCTCTCATTTATTTTATATAACAGTACATGCAGAATACTTACTAACCTGCCTCATTATGCAGCCTTTGCAGCCTATCTTCATGGGCTTGCAGGTTCTTAGGTTCATAGGTTCATAGGTTTATACCTGGCTATCTGCCCTAGGGCATTTATAAGCCTAGCCAGAGTGTGTTTGGCTTTCGCCACCCTTTTAGATTAGTTGACTGTGCCTCTGTATAGTAGGTCACAGAAGGTAGCCCTTTTAAGGTTAGTTTACTGTACCTCTGTCAAGCAGGGACACAGAAGAGATCCCAGGGGTAAATGTATATAGCCTGGTCACCTGCAGCTGTGAAGTAAATCCAGTGATATTGAGAAATACCTATCCATAGTATAGACAAGCATAGCAATTCTTAACTACTTAATACAATGGCTACTTACTCAGTACTGGGGCATTAGACATCATACAGGATTCCTGGATCCACTGGTCCAATTCATAACCCCAATGCTGTTTCAGGTCAGAATGATGGTGCTTGACCTGCTCACCAGTCTGAGGAACACCAGTGGCACTGGTGAGATCATGGGCAAGATGGTTCCAGACCTCCGTTTTATATTGGGTACCCTGGTACTGGCCCTGCAGGAGTCTTTCCTCATGTTTGTGGACAAGGAGCCAAACCATAATTTTGGACTTCTGGATGCCTCAGCGTTGCGCTCTAAATTGATTGCCTTCACCCACACCAGCCATGCTGACTGCAAAAGGAAGCTACAACCAGTTATAGCACGCATTCCCGCCTGTGGAGATTAAATATGCCTCATTTCCCGCACTTATTTGTGATTGGCCAGTTTTGAAAAAGCTCAGCTGTGGGCATGCCTGCTTAGTTGATGTTGGCAATGTTTAAAATCCCTTTGATAGATATGTCTCTGTTGAAAGTGCATGTTTGTGAAATGCTGTCATGGCTTAGTGGTTAAGTACTGTGACTATAGTGCACAGTATCCTGAGTTCGAGCCCTGTCACTGCTTCTTATTTTCCTGCTGGGCAGACCTAACTGGTTAAGGAACAGCAAAGCAGATGTGAGCATGTTTAACCGACTTTGCCCGACTTTGCTCAACTTTGCTTAATGTTGCCTGACGTTGCCCTACTTTGCCTGACGTTGCCCGACATTGCGCTTGTTAGCGCGGTGCGCAGCTACACGCAAAATACGCTGGTTAGCGCGGTGCACAGCTACATGCAATTGTATTTAAATATGCTGAATACTGGTAAAATGTGCTTAGCAGTACTTCAAATTGCTTAAAATAGGGTACTCGTGCTTCAGAATGCATAAACATTTCACCTTCAAATATATAATTCATGCACTACTACATTTAACATTTCAATGCTTTTTACAAAATTTATACATAAAAAATGTCAGGAAATATTTTTGTATACAGATTTCCCACAGAAAATGGAACGTGTAGTTATGGGACTCAAACTGGGAATGCTTCCTCTTTTTGCGAAGGCTATAACCACTACACTATCACTATGTTGCTTAATTTGCATATATTTTACTTATTATCCTCTTCTGGTGTCTAAGCTGCTAACTGTAGCTAAGCAATGGGCAAACCCGGGCAAACCCATGCAACTACGGGCAGCTATAGCGGAAGAAAAAAAATTATTTTTATTTTTTATTTTGTAAGTTGTTTAACATATGGGGGAGTATAGTGCTACATTGTACACATGTGAGCGGACTCGCTCATGCAACTGGAAGTTGTGGCATTTCTTCATTGCAGGGGTGTGGATTTTTGGACTGCTCGGCAGTCTGACACGCCCCTACACTCGTCCACGCTCTGTGTAAGTTTAGAGTTGAGGCAGCACGTCCTCATTAATATGCATGGCGCACTGCCATCATACTCTTACACTGGCACTTCCGTGTAAGACTAATCTAGTCTATAATCTTCTATATTAAAATCATGGCTGAAAAGGGAACCTAGTAATCCCACCCAGAAGCGTAGCTGGCTCCACCAGTGCCCTGCGCCAGTACCACAAACTGGAGCCCTACTGCCCTAGCTCTTCCAGTAAAGAACAAAAAAAGGAAAAGAAAAAAGCACTTTACTCTAATTATTGCAGTTAGGTCCATGTGCCTTCCCCAGCTCTTCCTGTGAGCAGCAAAAAAAATAAATAAATAAAGAAAGAAAAAAAGTATTTCATTCTAATAAGCCAGTTGCTACATTTTAGTGATTGGCTTATTACAATTAGATCAACTAACCCCCCCCCCATCCCACTCTCTTCTGCTGCAGCCATTCAAGTTCCGATTCTGTGCTCTACTTTCAGCTCTCCTTCTGCACATTTGTTCTTTTAAACTGTAGCAAACTGCTTGCTACAAATGTAGGAAATAGTTGCTGCAGTTTATACTTTGCCTGCACAGATCAGTACAGTGCTCAGCTTTTAGTTTTAAAAACAGAGATTTTCTGTTTTTTTTTTTTAATTTAACTTTTAAACAGTAGCAAACTGCTTTATACAATATAGCAATCATTTGCTGCAGTTTAAACTACACAAAGAGTGCTACAGCTCTCAGGTTTGACCACAAATGCAATACCAGCTTTTAAAACTGGTATTGCATTAAAGAGAGATCCAGATTGACTGATCACACCCCCAATACTTTTCACCTGGGGCAGTTGCGTCTCACCCCACCCTAGCTATGCTTCTGCCCACACCTAAAATAAAATAAAACAAATATGTACATATATACATGGATGTGTATATACACATATATATATATATATATACACACACACTCACACACACACACACATATATATATATATGGGTCCATATCTATTCATCGAACTGTCATTACAGCGACACGCACTTCATCGACACGAAAACATCGACTCTTCAGATCATCGAAATTTCAGGTAAGCTATCCTCCCCCTCGCAGGACCCATGGTAGCACTTGTGGCTATATTGCGAAGTAAATAACAACGTTGTGTAGGGTAATTGTAGGTAGTGATGTGAACCATATGCGTTGTACCAGAAAAACAAGTGCTACCATGGGTCCTGCGAGGGGGAGGATAGCTTACCTGAAATTTCGATGATCTGAAGAGTCGATGTTTTCGTGTCGATGAAGTGCGTGTCGCTGTAATGACAGTTCGATGAATAGATATGGACCCATATATATATATATATATATATATATATACCCACACACACTCACTCACACGCACACATATTTCAGTATCTTTTTATACTTTTTTTAGTATGGTTTATATTGCAGATCATCCCCCATTTAACCATTTAGACAGCCCTGTAGATAACATCTGTATTTCATTGTAAAATGCATTCTGTAGCACTACACACAGTATTCTAGACAGAATCTCTTGTTATAGTCTGTACAATGAAAAAATAGCCTCCATTGTAACACTACCAACTCTGGCACTGTGCATACCTTAATTTCTTCAGTGTACCCCATGCTACAGTTTTACAAGTGTTTCATGTTTTCGTGTAACTTAATATTTGATATGAGTACCTTGATACCTTTGTCTACTTCCAGTACAAAATATATGAGATAAAAAGCTTGTAACTGGATTCCAAGCATCTGGTTGGATATAACTATTTCCCAACCCCATCCCTATATGTTTCTTTCCAGTTCTTTGCTTCTTATTTTGCCTGTGTCACTCAATTTCTCACAGATCCCTATTTCTTACTGCTGTTGACCCCCACTCATCATCTTTAGCCCACTCTACTTTGTTATATTCCCTATCTTTACTAACATTCAATCTTCCCTTTTCTCCAAACTTCACCAAATATACAATAAAATAGCCATAACTGCTGCAAATCTCCGTTATAACTCTCACCACTGTTTCACTCTTAACAAGCTTCAAAGGCCTGAATTCACTCAACTATTATTCCACAACTACAGATGACACATTCCATTCTTTACAATCCCTCTTCCTGCCATTGTCTCTCCAACCTTGTGTCCTACTACACCCCCGTCTGACATCTCCACTCAGCTTATAAATAACCAGATGATAGTGTCCAAACACACCCACTGATGAACACTGTGGATCACACTATAATATAAAAATAACTAGATGTTTGTCACGAGCTGATTTATTACATAAATACCAATGGATTTAGCACTTTCATCAACACCACCGTTGACTTCCTCAGAATCTCCACTCAGCTGACAGACATCTTCTCAACATCTATAAACGCAAAAAGAATATTGAAAAATCTCTTTACAAGTACAGTGTAGCACATGTTTGGAACATTCTTCCCCCTAACTTAAGAATTATCTCTCAACGTCACCAGTTTAAAAGAGAGTTAAACTAACATCTCCTGAATACATGGTGCTGCCCATGCCAAATTCCCACCTGACATCTCTTGTAGTCTCTGCCTACCCTTTATTTTGTATCTCACTCCACTTCAAATCTATTAGTTTCCTTCCATTTCACTTACACTCATTCCTCATTTCTCTTCCTCTTCTTTTATTTTTCTACATTTTAGCATCTTACTGATAAAACCTTTGACCTTAAAATCACACTTTCACTATTGTCATATCACTGTCTTATTCCAGGTGATATTTTTGTTATATTAATTTATATTACCTTGTCATTCATAGAATAATTGTAATTGTAATTTTTTTACATGTAACTTTTAAGGCACTGTTCTATTGTAATATTTACTTGAACTTGTCTCCCTGGGCTATGGAAACTACTTTGAAACATTTTATCTATTGCATTTCTTTATTATATGTTTGTATCTGAATTGGAGCTTTTTCCTCGGGTCTCCACTGAAAATGGGCCTCTGGTCCAACATGGTTAACAAATGTCAAATAAATAAATAATAAAATAAAATTATATCTCGTCACTGTCAGCTTGTTAAAGGTAGTGATGGAATTATAAAACAGAGATCAAGCAATAGATCACACTCTCAGCAATTCCTTCCAACAGGCACTTGCAAAAACTGTATGGTTTACTGAAATGACTACATACTGAATGATATGTTGATTAGTGATCTTCCAGGGAAAAAAATGCAATTGTGAAAAAAAAACAAGTAAAAGCTAGAAATTTGGGTAAAATTCAGTTACTGAACAGTAAGTGCACTGCTTGGATGCCAACAGAGAAGACATTTGGAGAAAAGAAGACAAAATCAACCATAACAAGAGAAGAAAAAAAAAACAGTGGGTGTGAAGAATCTCACATGTTTAGAAAAAAAGCAGTCCAAGTTTCAACTTTTAGAAAAAAAATAAAATGTGTGTAAAATAAGTTAAACATCAAAGGAATATATACAGTGAAATAAAAATGGCTGATAATATCGAATAAGGTTTACCTAGCTAGTCAGATGTGTTAAACTGCAAAAATCTGTCTGAGCATGAGGCTTTTCAAGAACACTTTACTCAAAAAAATAGTAGTTAGAAGACAGAACATGCAAATGAGCCTTACATTCTCTGCTATCCCTGACAAAATAGGAGGAACAGACTGTATTCCACAGCAGGATTTGTTAACTGAGTAGGCGCATCATGCGTGTGCTCCAAAGCTGGCTATGAGAAAGCAGCCATGACTTATATTACTAAAGATGCAATCATGCCAGCAGGTGAAGTTTCTCCTAACAAAACTGAGGTAGAAAGAAAAGTTTTAAAAATGGGAGACACCAGAGTATCTGTAGAAAATGATTATTTATTGTACAGCAGACTTCAGAAGCAAAGCAACTTTATCCCAGCAATCATGGAATGTAGCGGGGCAGGTGTGAGATTCAAACTGCTCTATCCAGCTATCATCAGAATATTTTTCATGTAGGACCAAAGGTGTTTAAAATGCAAAACAGGCTAAGGAAGAAATAAAAATGTTTATCCAACAAGACAGAGCCAGCAAACCAAAAGGGACCCTTTTTTCTCATTCTTCTGGTAATATTAAGCCCATAGAGACACTTTGTTTAGTTAAAAAAAAAGCACAGGAGCTGAGTAAAAGAATCAGGAATACATTGGACTTGAACCAGAGACTAGTGTTGGGAGATGGACATGACCAGGAAGAAGACCAGAAACATTATGAAATTAGTGAGGCATTAGTCCCATTAAATATAGGGTATAACCTCCAGATGATGTATATTCTGTATGGGTTAAAACCATGCATATTTACTGTGATGATAGGAGGTACTGCCAGCTATGCCAGGCAAAGTAGAGCAATGGATGATATAGGCAAGTAGCAGAGCCAGCTGAAAGTTTGTAAAGAAGGATATGTCCTTTGAATATCAAACTGATTTATACAAGATGCTTGTGATACAAATGTATTAGAACTGTATGTAATTTGTATAACAAACTGATTTATACAAGATACTTATGCTGAAAATGTATTTCTGAGCTTTATTTCTGCTAATTGTTTTAAACTGTATCAACAGTGCACCCTGCTGAAATGAAGAGAAATGTACGTGTATTACAGTAACTGAATTAAATGTATATGTTTTAATAGAGGACACTGGGACAACAAGCAGTTAACCAGCTAACTTATTTTTAAGAAAAATAAGGAAAATGTAAATGAGCTGTTAGATCATTAAATTGTATCCCACTGTGATGTATAGGAGTGGAGACGCTGGATCTAGGGCCAAGCCTTTGTCCATTAGCTTAGTGAAAAAGATGGAAGGCCTCCAGGCACTGCCATAAACATTTAAATGCGCATTGTAGCACTCTGCTAAATTCCTGTCTCAAACTTCAAAAGGAGATGTTGTGGGAACCTAGAGTAAGGTGACCAGATGAGGTCATTCTGCAAGTTATCTTGGATATTATATTCTAAAGGGAGTAATATTAGAATATGGAGTATTCTGTTTGGTGCCTGAATAGAGAGACTACTCATATATTTCATCTTGCCTTGCTCAAGTAAGTTATTAAGGAATAGCATAATTCTCTTAGATTTATTCAGGAATATAGTTTAGCTTAGTTTAGATATTGTTTTTTATTATTTGTCTGAGTCTGTCTTTCAGTGCTGTTTTCAATATTTTCTGTGATTTGAACTCTGTGGTTTACTGTGAAAA
>NC_056735.1:805812847-806005347 GCF_019279795.1 Protopterus annectens | reverse complement strand
ACAAATAATTATACTACTACAACAACTGAGAAACACCATTTATGCATGGGGCAAGCCCCTATGTACCTCCCGGAAATTAAATATACCAACTCCCAGATCACTCTACCATGGTAGAAATGACATGCTTACAGATAGGTTAATACTGCGGGACTAACTTCACATCAGTAACCTATTGTTGGTGTTCTGAGATTCGATGTTGTCAAGACTCGATGATATAAATATTTGACAAACCCATCTCGATTAAGTGTGTTTAGACGATGTCAGATTTCACTGATTTGAAGTAAACCCATATAGATATATCTATATCTATACCTATACATATATATATATATATATATATATATATATATATATATATATATATATATATATATATATATATATATATATATATATATATGTGTGTGTGTGGGTATATGGAATTCCTTACTTTGGCCAAGAAATCAACAATGTCGAGGTCAAGGATGTTGACCACAAAAGGTCAATAATGTAAATTTTGACAAGCAACTATGCATGTGAGAGGAAAATCCTCACCACATTCAAACAAATGCAAAAAAAAAATAACATCATTTTTTTGTAGGGCCAAGCCCCACTGCACCCCTATACCCACTACTAATTATATATACTAACTCTGAGATCGCACAATTCTCATGGAAAGGGAGTACCCCATTTCCTGAGAATTGTCAGTCTGTTGCAACTGTTGACCATCTGCATATGTTGACCAAATATGTTTGATTAAACAGATGTTGACCAAATGCCCGAGTGCATGCATTCCTCTCATCTTCTCACCACAAGAAATCTGGACAAAGCCAGTAATAATGGTAGGACATAGGCCCAAAAATAGGGACATATTTTAAATATTCATCCTATAAACTTAGAAAGTTTCTAGAATAACAGGTTTAGCATTATTATGTATGTTTTGAAAGATATGAAGCCTGAAACTCAAATGGTTATTATTTAGTGACTTCAATCCTCAATAATTTGCCAGACAACCACCGATTTTATGAGGAGCAGACCTAAAATATGAGGGAAAAATCTGGACAATCTGTGAAAATCTGGACAGTTGAGAGGTATGATATGCAGTAGCAATCATAACTCATGCAATAAAACTTCAGAAGCAGAAGCTAGCCCTACGCTCTCAAAATGAAATTAAAAAAAATCCTCTAGTGCATTTTTTTTCTCACAAACATCTTGTTTAACTGCGCCCATCACATTGACTGCAGCTTCTGTCATGCTTTTCTGCGATCCTGTTTAACCAATATTTGGCTATAATTCAGATTTCTTTTATTAAGAAATATTAAACTAAAACCTTAACATAAGTTAATGTGACTTTTTTGAGTTATAAAAACATCAAATAAGGAAGGAAGTTTTTGTATTGTCTCCTACTTCTTGTAAATAGTTGTGCTTCAGTGTTTACTTCTAAGACCTTGATTATTATATTTACAGCAGTACCTGGCTGTTCATTTGAGGATATTTTACGCAGAGTCTGTTTAGTCATACCTGGCAGACTAATTTGGTTTGTACTGAAATGTGAGTTTTGGTGACTTTTATTGTTAATTGCAATAGTTAGCAGGTTGAAGGAGACCCAGGCCCTGCATGTGGGGTGTTTTTGGTACCACATAAAATAATCTCTTCAGTCTTCTGAGCTTGTTAAAATGAGCTTAAGCTAAGAGTTCTCAAACTTTTATACCTGCCATATATGTTTTGTGTTCTTTATATTCCCTTTAACAAGAGCTTAGCATTTTTTTTGTCATCTGTTTTACAAGCTATATTATATATAATATGATGTATCTTATATCTTCACCTGTTGGGTTTGATTTTAATTTCCCAGTAAATTTTTGTCTTACTATAATTGACTAGTTAATAAATATATCAGTCTTCCCGTGCTTCATAAGAATGATTTTCTGTGTGTCACATATACATATTTTTGATTTTCTTTCCTGTTGTTAATCAAGGTTATTCCTATCACCATTGAAAAACTGCATTTAGCAGCACCGCTGAGCCATCCATTTCAGTGTTCACATCATGTCCACTTGTTCTCATGTATCCTTTTTTTCTGTAGATGACAGTGATACTTCTCCATTTGCAAATTTGTAGATGCTTGGAGAGTGATTTTGACTCTATGAATTCATTTGATGCTTAAAGAACTATATTTGTTATATTTCTTCTAGTCTCTCTTTATGTGTCTTCCAGTAAAGATCATGCAATGCTTTTACTGAATATGCTCTTTGTCCTTAGAATGATGAGGTCCCCAGACCTGCATGCATTACTCTAGATTGGTCTTACAGGGAATATAAATAGATGCATAATTACTTTTTTACTGCAGGCAGTGCGTCTTCCTATGTAGAGACCTGAGGCACTGTATTGTGATAACCATGAATAAGTTACAAATGAGCCAAAGTATTTTCATTTTAGGAAGGGCACATCAGTGAAAAAACTGTATATGTAAAAGCCACATGCAAAAAAGAAGCTGACACAAAATATATAAAAGCATGAATTTGCCTGTCTTGAATATTCTCTTGCATTAAATATGGGGTGCAGCAACCCTGAAGCAAACATCATTACCTTCACTAATTCAGTTCACCTCCAAGAGCAGATAGCCTGCTACACCATTTGTCTAACATATCTTCGTCTTCTGCAAATCTAACCAATATGTCTCCATAGTAGAAATTACTCTAATACCAACATACTTATCACCCAGAAAGAACTCTGTGTTACACCCTCCCCTGGCTTTTCTTATTGTAATTACAACTGAATAATAGGGAAGAAAATAAAAACCTGATTCCTTTTCAGGACCGCTAAAATATCTAACACCACAGGCAGTGTTCCATCCATATCCTCTAAAAAAATCATACAGTCAACTGCACTGGCTGTGGGAAAATAGGAGTGAGTGGCCAAAGCCAGTTCACCCATCTTGGGAGCAGAGAGGTGGCTTGACTTACTGCTTTTACAAGACTTGCAGGAATGAAGGTATATCACCACAGCATGAAGAACCTAGTGTGCCCACACTGCAAGCAGTGTGCCGATTGGTTGGAAGGTTGCATATGCATGGAAGCACTCATGCTCTTCCCAAACTAGGTATGGTGGAGCTCATAAGTTTGATGCAGGGGTGGGGATATCCACATGGGGTCAAAAGGCAGACCCACTCCATAGAACCCAGCTCTCACCTCCACCAGGCAACAATAGGACAGAAAGCTCTGGTCCTAATGGAAGAAGAAATGGGTGAATTGGGTGCAGAAAGGGGAGCTGTTAGGCCAATCCTGCAGACCAATATGTGTGTGTGTGTGTGTGTGTGTGTGTGTGTGTGTGTGTGTGTGTGTGTGTGTGTGTGTGTGTGTGTGTGCGTGTCTGCGTGTCTGCGTGTGTGCGTGTGTATATATATATATATATATATATATATATATATATATATATATATATATATATATAGTAAATTCGAAATACTGAAATCTCGAATTTCAGTATTTCAAACTTACAAAGCCGTATACTCACATTTCCGAAACTGGCAGAAGTGTGAAATTCAAAATACCAAAGCACAGATATTTTGAATTTCTGCTTCCGGTGGTATGGCATGTGGATGTTTGGGTTTAATTTTGGTAAGTTTGTGTGTGTAAGTATGTTGGTTAGGGGTTTAGTGTGTGTAAGTGTGTGTTGTGACTGTTATGTGTGCGTTTGAGGGACTGTAAGTTGTGTGTGAGTTTCGCTTGTGCTTCTGTTTGTGCGATCTCGGAGTTAAAATATATAAGTAGGGGGTGTGGGGGTGCAACACCCCACATGGGGGGTGCAGGGGGGCTTGCCCCCTGCTTATATGTAGTTTAGATGAGTTTGTTTGATTGTGGGGGGGGGGGTTTGTGTATGTTTATGTGTGTGCTGTATATGTAACGTAATTACGGGATTTTGAATTTCGCTGTTGTGTGTTTTCGAATTTGTGAGTTGTTCTTGGGTTTTCGGCTTTGTGATTTTGAAATACTGAAATTTGAGATTTCAGTATTTCAAAATTACAAAGTGAACCCATATATAATAAATATATATATATATATATATATATATATATATATATATAAGGTCTACAGAATCCTGAAAGTCCAAAATCCTGAGACCAAAATCTTGAAAGTTCAAAATACTGAAATTTTGAAATTCTGAAATTACTGAATGAAGTACATACAGAAACAAATAAAACACAAACCATATCACTCTACTCCAAGTATAAGAAGGGGGGCAAGTATCCCTGCACCCCCCTGCTACTTAAATAAATCAACTCTGAAATTGCACTTAGTGTAGTGAAGTGCAATCTTGGAGTTGATATATTTAAGTAGCGGGGGGTGGGGGCACAACCTCCCATATGTGGGGTGCAGGGGAGCTTGCTCCTTGCTTATCGTTGAAGGGTAATATGTTTCTGCATGTACTTGTGCTGGAATATAATAAGTGTTGGTATTCTGTGTGTTTTCAGTATTTTGAGTTTTCAGCATTTTGAACTTTCGAGAATATGGTCTCAGGATTTTGGGCTTTTAGGATTCTGTAGCGCTTATATATATATATATATATATATATATATATATATATATATATATATATGTATTTATTTATTCTTTTTCAGTCAGTTATGAACATGTTCATGCTGTCCACCCCTTTCTCTTATCTGGCTTGCCCCAGAAAATTTCACACTTTTTATAACAACTTCTATAGTAGAAAAGGAAGACCACCAGCAAGAGTGGACAGCCTTGCCTTGTACCTGGTGCTAATATTGCTGTATCCAAATACAACCACTAAACATAATTCATAATCAGGGTTCTGTCTAAACACTATTATTCACAATATCAGTCTTGCACCTTGTTGCTTAATTCAGTGCCTTAAAAATAAACTGCTGGCTAATCATACTGAACACCTTCTAATGTTTATGGGTGCAGTGCACCCTTTCCACTGCCTCTCCTTCTTTAATACATGCAAAAAAGTTCAGTAATGACCTCATGTAAATCAAAGAGGACTGGTTCTTAATGAAACCCAGTTATGAGTCCTCTCTGGTCAGCAGAAACACTTACGATAGTCTACGCACTAACACCTGATATAAAACTTAACATTTGATTTGCATAAAGGTATATGATTAAAATTTGCTGATTCATCAGAATTCCCTTTCCTTTTCACAATACTATCATTCTTGTTTCTCTCATCAACTTTGGAATTATGCTAGTCCATTATCTCATTCATCAAATTGGATATTATACCACATATTTTTATACTGGCTGCCCTTTTAGTAATAACTTCTGCTGTCATATTGTGCCTGTGACCTTTCTCCTTCTCATTTATTTTATAGCAGCTAACAATTTTCCCACTTCTACCTTACCATGTAAATTTTTACCATCTTCTAATCAAAACTCCTACATTGAAATTTAAGAAATACCACTCCTCTTAAGTGAACCTTCCTGTACAAATTCCCATATACGTTTTGAAATTTCTCCCTGATATTCATATTTTTAACAACCTCATCCCCCTCAGCCATATTTAAGCACCTGAGCTATGTCTTCTGCCATTGATCTTTAATTTACCATGTTGACAGTTGAGTTTCCATTATTTTTTAATTCTCTACTTGGCAACACTCCTACCCAGTTCCTCCTATATCAACAATTTTCTAATTGCCTCAACTCTTTCTTCATTTCTTTAAACTTACCTAAGGTTGGCTTATCTATGGTTCTCAGACAGACATCCAGTATCCCTTTGCAAATGCTGCAATTTCATCTTCTCTCCTCTGATTTTATTCTGGATGGACCTTATTTTCTAGCCCAAATAGCCCATGAGTTTATTTCTACAAGCTGCTTCAATCTCATTCAGTTCATGGCACCCCACTTTACTAGTGCAGCCTCTAGTTTCTCCTACCACTTGCCATATCACACTCAATATACTCTCTAAATTATCAACCCTCTTTTATTTACCTAGATTCCATCTCTATCATTTCATGTCTAATGTATCAACTTACCTTTACATTACAACGATCAAATGAAGAGAAAAACAACTTTCAAATACCTCCAATCAATTTTCCCAGCTGTTGTCACACTCAGCAATACCCTGTTCAAACTGCAAGCCTGACACAATGTACCCTGCCAAAAACAAATTGCCAATGCATACCACACCTCTTTCTCCAAGTCTGCATCTTCCTCTGTAATGGGTTCCTATTACCTGATTGAATGTTTAGGTTAGCAAATACCTAAATGTTGAACTGGAAATAGCAAAAGCAAAAAACTATGAACAGCTGATTTAACACAGGGAAAGAATTCCCTTGGCCGTTATGCAGATTTTGCCCCTTTACCCTCTGTAGAGTGATGATCTCAGAGTTGGTATATTTAGTTAGGGTGTGTGTGGGAGGCATAGCCCCCCACATCGGGGAGGGTGGGGGGAGAAGCCCCCCACTTCATTTTGGTGTAAACATTTTTTTTTGCGGCTGAGGGAATTAATTCCCTACGTTAAATCAGTTGTTCTCTGTTTTAATTTTCCGATATTACCAGTTCAACATTTAGGTATTCGCTAACCTAAATGTTCGATCGGGTAATATAGATGCTCTGTAAGATCCTCTGATTCCTAGCAGAAAACTATGCATACTGTACTTCTTCTCATCTCTCTCTTTACTGCTGCACCAACCTATCCAACCACAGATCCAATACGAAATTGAAATCCTACCATAATCGCTATATCTCACCCCTCTGCACACTGTTTAACCATGGCAAGACACAATATGTTTTGTATACTCATTTAGGTCACAGTAAGAAAGAGATCTTCCTTCCACCTATGCCTTATACACTCCGCAGTACACTTCTTGTGATTCTTCCTATTCTATTCTTTGTCAGAATTCCTACCCCCGTATTTACTCCCCTTTTGCACACACAAAACCTAGCCATGCAAAATACTTTTCTGCAATTTCCCTCACACTGAACTTTAACTCTGGCAACATTGCCATAGTAAACCCTTGTCTAACCAATTTTAAAATCACCTTTTCTATCTTTATAAGTATATTGATATCCCTATGTTCAGCATAGCCACTACAATATCATTTTCATCCTCCACCCCCAATCCTAGACTGAAATTCCTTGCTACAGCTCCAGAGTTGAACCCAAGTGTCTCTGTTAGGTCCTAATGGACCACCTACACATGACCAGCATTGGTAACACTGCTGCAAGTCATCCACAGAATTATAACAGCTTTTACCCAACTCCTCCTCCATCCCTGATATACCTCTCAGACTAACATGGACCTAATCATACTCAAACTCCAGCTAGTAAATACCTCTAGTCACCCTGAGAAACACACACATCTAGACACATTTAATATCTTCATTACACTAAACTTTAGCCACTAAACCTAAATAGAGATTTAGTCTCCTACTCCCTCTTATCCATCAACAACAGAATAATGCAACCAGCTTCCCAGTGTGTCGTGTAAGAGACAAAATTAGGACATGCTGTTTCAAAAGCTCACCCTTCATGTATCAGGAAAACATGTGATTCAGTATTCATGTCCACTATACATATTAATAGTCTCAAACATCTAAGGCTCAACTCTCACCCAGACTAACAAGATAATAAAAAGAAATACATACTTGGGGTGTATTGCCACCCTCAAAAAAACAGTAAACCACGATATGTATTGCCACCCTCCCAAGACTGAGAAAACCTCTCTAATTATGTAAAAATCCCAGCAGTCTCACAACAAATCTTCAGGAAGTTATTCCAGTACAAACAATCCTGAATATATTAAAAGTTGCCATAATATACTGAAATCTATACAGCAACAGTGCTCATTACATAAACCAAATGTACAAGTTTAAGCTACTAACCAAACTGTATTAAGTACTATATAACAAATCTTTCCTAAAAATTGCAACAGACATACATATTAAGAGGACAAAACTCTTTCCTACTTTGCAAACAAACAATGGGAAGAAGGTGCTCCTGGAGGTTCGGTGCTTGGTAAGTATAAATAGCCCTTTGATTGTTTCTGCTTTGTACTCTCAGTGATACCATGATAATATTCAAAATAATCAATTAAAAGCAAGACAGTAAATGCAATGCATCCAAATTTACTTCATAGATAAAATAACATATCTATGCATTGAACTACAAAATCTCCAGTGGTACAGGCATTCATATCCCTTCTCCTATTATCAAGGCAAAACGGACTTACAATACACATGTACAAAACCTCTCCCACCTCTTCATCAAAGGGCAAACCCCCAGTTACTACACAGAGAAGAGCTGAACTGTAAACACAAGGATGTAAAGAGGAAGCAAGTACAGACCCCAAAAATGTCTGCTAGATGCTAGCAATATACTAATAAAACATGTAAAGATCACATGTCCCAGATCATCTCTTCTGTCAGTCTTAAATGGGTCAGTATCTATAAAATATCCCAAAAGAAATAAGGCCCCCTTATCTGACAGATGATAGCAAGCAATCCCTTAGTCACTACCTGCAGATGCAGATCTCCTATCTGCTCACTTTCTTTCTCTCTTCTCTCCACAGGACCATGCATTCACCAAGGTATTTCCAAACATTCTCACCTCAGATTTTTGAAGTCACTCAAGGAATCCCAAGACTTCAACAAAACAAGAAACAGAACAAGAATCCCAAGCACAGCCCCATCCCCACTTATTTGTTAGAGGCTGGCATGACATTTACTCCATCTCAGCTTGCACAGACTGGGGTCCTATTTGACCCAACAAGCAATTAAACCAATTTCCTTAAGAGTGCTCATTATCATGTTTCCTTTCCTGTACCAAATTCTTCCCTCTGATCAATATATGAAAGCTTTCCTTGACAACATGGCGTTGCTGATATCCTCCAGCTCCTTCACCTCAGTCTAGCATATCTTCACAGGATACTCCCATTTTGCTGGCTGTGTGGATCTGTCCTGTAACTATTATTTCAGCATCAACATGCACTTGTCTTTATCCCCTGCCTTTCCATCTAATTAGATGCACTGTCCCTGCTTAACAGCAACCAAGGATCGCTACCTTATAAAGCAATTATATCCAGTCTTACAGCTTCCTACAGGGAGTGACACTGGTATAATTTCACTCCTCCTCCTGAGCAATATGCTGCATGGATTGCTCCAACAAATTCCATTTATTTGTATGTAATTTGCTCCTTCCCTTTTCTGAA
The DNA here is from genome assembly GCF_019279795.1 of Protopterus annectens. NCBI lineage: Eukaryota > Metazoa > Chordata > Ceratodontiformes > Protopteridae > Protopterus > Protopterus annectens. The sequence continues at coordinate 805,996,200 of NC_056735.1, read as the reverse complement.
GATCCCACTTCTATTTTTTTAATCTCCTTCACAAGATTCAGTTATAGTTTGTTTAAACTTTGATTTCCATTTTCTAGTAATTGCTTTGTTTTGCATCTAATAACATTACATTTCTCTCATCTCTTTCTCTCTCTCTCTTTGGTTCACCCCACATCGATGATGAATTGGGCCACAAGTTGACTCCACTGTGTCCTATCAGCTGCTGCTTCTTTAGCTTCCCCCCAAGTGATATTCGGGTGATGGAGGTCTCTTGTTACAACTCCTTTTCCAGTTTTGCCGTGGTCTGCTTGGTCTTCTCTTGTATCCAGCTAGTTCCCAGTTGAGGGATTGCATAGGAATCCTGCTAGTGTCCATTTGATTAACATGACCAAACTAATGTAGTCTTCTTTCCATAATGATATTTTCAAGTTCCCATTGTTGCGTTCTTTCTCGGACATTCTCATTTTTTACTTTGTCCTTCCATGATATTTCCAAAATGCATCTTAATCATTTATGATGAGCAGCCTCAAGCTGTCTCATGGCTGATGCTGTGATTGGCCATAGCTCAGCACCATATAAGAGTGTAGACAGCAGAAGTGCTTGGTATAGCTTCACCTTTGTTTACAGTGCAATGTTTTTTTTATCTCCAGATTTTGGATATTCTGTTGAACGGTGAACTTGCTTTACCAAGTCTAAACAGTACTTTTTTCTCACAGTTACCTGCATGAGAGATGAAACTGCCCAGATAGCAGATGTTCTCTGTCATATCTAATACTGATTCTGCAGACATTAAGGGCCGGATACATGAAGGCTTGCACGGAGTCTAAGAGTAGTGTAAGACTCCAGATAGCCAATATGTCTGCCGAGCGATCCAGGAACAGCCGGCAGGGGCGTGCACGAGAGTTCCTAAAACGACTCTTGCACGGACAGTGTTAGGTTATGCAAATTACCTCATTTGCTGCTGAAAGCTATGCAAATGAGGTAAATTTGCGATCCAGGAAACGCTAACCAGTCCGAGTAAGAGTTGTGTTATTTGTAGAAATGTACTCGGTTGGTAACCGAGTACCATTCTGCAAATAGCAAAACAGAGTAATGACAGCTCCAAATAAAGGATGCATCCAGTTGAGGAAGCATGCCAATGGCCAAATATAAGGCCATTGGCATTTATATGTGTTGCAAAATTATAAAAAAATATATTTTTTCCCCGATCTCTGATGTTTAAGCATAGCGCAGCGTCGCGCAGACGTGCGGCGCTCTAAAACCCCCCCCCCCAAAAAAATAAAAGCCAAAAATAGGCATTATATCACAAATATCCATCTGCCATGCAAGTGAATGGTAGGCTGAAACAACATGGCTGCTGAGTAGTGATTGCTAAGGGGGGAAGCTCAGTGTGAGATATGTCACCAAGCATTAGTATGCAATCCTATGCAAATGAGTATAAGGATAGCAAATCCCAATTTTCCCTGCCATGTGAACCATGTCCCTAGAGTATAAGAATAGGATTAGGGGAGTAACAGAGTAGTAGATAGGTGACATCATGAGGGGGGTATGTATCAAAGACTGTAAGCTTATTGGAGCAGAGTGGCATGTGTTTGCTGTGAGTTACACAGGATTGGAAGAGGTGTGTCTACAGGTGTCTGAACTGAAACCAAGAAACCAAAGGCATATGCTGTGGCTACAACCAAAGTTTCTTGCAAAGATGGTTACACTGTGTGCATGCATGTGCATGCCTGTACACCCATCTATGCTTGTGTGCGCGTGTGTGTGTGCCTGTGTAAGCCTGTGTAAAGCTGTGTGCGCGTGTGTGCGCTCATGTGCGCATGTTTGTGCTTGTTTGTGTGGCACCGCCCCCTGTGAAAACAGAAAAGGGAAAAGGAAGGAAAAGTAGTAGTAGGAAGTTAACCAAGGAGAACTAGCAGAGAATCAGCCAATTACACAGGCAGTACACTAGCCCAACCCAGCCCAGCGCTTAAAACTCTGCAAACAACATTCTCCCATGTTTTACTCAGAAACACTGCATTATACAAAGAGAAGTGAAAACTTAAAAAGCTTAACTGAGAAAAAAAATGTTAGGGGCTGCCATTGCTATTATAAGGCAACATGTACAAGATGCTGAGGGTGGTGCCATTGCGGATGTTGCTGAGCAACCCACAGTGAGGAGACGGAGAAGAGTGTACAGACCCAGGGAAACCTACCAGGGGCTACATGAGCTAGAGATTGTGGAGCGCTATAGAGTGGACAGAGAGCTCCTGCAGCAAATTGTTGAGCTGTGCAGGCCACACCTCACACACAGAACCAACAGAGGGGAACCCATCCCAGTGGAAACCAAGGCATGTGTTGGCCTAAGGATACTAGCAACAGGTACCTTCCAGAGACCAACTGGTGATATGATGGGGATTTCACAGGCATCAGCATCCAGGGTACTGCACCAGTTCCTGAATGCCATGTCAGCACATGTTGGTGATCATGTATCTTTCCCCAGTTCCCATGAGGTATTGGCCAGCAATATGCGTCTCTTCCAGCAAATAGCGGAATACCCTGAGGTAGTGGGTGCAATTGACTGCATGCACATACACATCAAAGCACCAGCCGGTGAGCGGGGTAGGGCCTACATCAACCACAAGGGCCTCCACTCCATCAACTGTCAGGTCGTGTGTAATGCCCAGGACATAATACTGAATGTGTGTGCTGGCTGCCCTGGAAGCTACCACGATTCCCATATCTGGCATCTGATGCAGCTGTACCAGACATTTGCCAATGGGGGCATCCCTGATGGTCACCTAGTGGGGGATGCTGGATACGCACTGGAGCCATGGCTGATGACACCCATCAGAAATGCACACACACCTGAACAAGAACTCCATAATGAGGCACAACCACAAACATGAAATGTAATTGAGCGTGTGTTTGGGATGCTCAAGTCACGGTTCCAGTGCCTGAACACATCCGGTGGAGCCTTGCAGTACTCACCAACTACATGTACCCAAATTGTCATGGTATGTGCCATGCTACACAATATGATCCTGTGAAAACAGCTGCAGCAGGAACAGCATGGGGCAGGGCCAAACAGCTCCCCACCATTGCCAAGGCCTGTACAGGCAGAGCGTGACTCGGAGAAGGAACAACCTGTGCCTGCCCCAGTAGGCAGAAGGAGGTGTGCCCAGTATGCCTTGGCCTTGGCAAAGAGGCAATGCATAGCACATACACTGGCTTAGTAGGAACCCTGGAAATGATACCTCTCTCTAACTCACACATAAAATAAAAGGGATGCCTAATTTGACAATACCTGTTTCCAAACATGTATAGGGAGTGTAGTATGTGCATCCAACATAGGCAGCCCTCCAGCACCACCGGAAGCATGATTGCCATGTTTTAAGCAATATAAAGCAGTGCTAAACAGCATTTACCAATATTTAGTATATGTCAACAAAAGTGACCATGCTAACTAGCGCAATGTTGGGCAATGTTGAGCAATGTTGGGCAAGGTCGGGCAAAGTCGTGCAAAGTTGAGCAAAGTCAGGTAAACATGTTCATATTTGCTTTACTGTTCCTTAAGCAATCTGCTCTGCCCAGCATGAAAATAAAAAGCATTGACAGGGCTCGAACCCAGGGTACTGTGCACTGTAGTCACAGTACTGAACCACTAAGCCATGATAGCATTTCAGTGGCACAGACACAGCATAACAATTGTACAGTAATGCAAACACAAAGAAATACTGTATCATGTCCCTAAAGAGGTATATGGGTAAACTCCCCCACAGGCCTATGCAGACAGAGAACATCAGGCCAGGTTGTGTGATGTGGGTTGTGTAGGCTATGAAGTCGCAATCTAATATACGTGACATTGGACGCTATAATCTGTAGCACAGTAGTATGCCTCAGGCCAGTACGATAGGCAACAGTACAGACTGAAATGGTGTATGGTACATAGCAGGGCAGGCATAGCAAATGTGTATAAGTTTCAGGTGAAACCCTCATCCTATGTACACCCACAGTAACAATCAAGTGTGCCCCTGGGTAGAAATGTACAAAGAATAGCTGTCCCCCCTGTATGTAGAAATGTTGATAAGTCTATGCAAAGTGTCTCATGGAAGCCCTGCAGGCACAGCATGATCCCTGTTGATCTATGACACAAAGGTGAGCCCTGCTGTAAAGATACAGCTTAAATTTCCATACACATATAGTATAAATGTCTACACTGGGCGTGCTCACACACTCCAACAAATGTAGTGGATTTCATTCAGCATCACACTGAAAGGTCATACTGGGCATGCTCACACACTTGAAAAACGAAGCAAATGTCAGACAACAACATACTGAAAGGTCATACTGGGCATGCTCACACACTTATGCCAAATACCGAGGTGATAATAAGGGATCTATGGACAAATGTGGATAGACATCTCTCCTTCCAGAAACACATTCACAAAATTGTCAGAAAATCATGCTATATGTTCACATAAACTGCCAAGGTCTGTGCAAGTAGGTCAAAGGAGGTTCCCAGTACTCATCAGTCATCAGACCCGTCAGAGAGTACCACAACACACTTGCGGTGAATCAGACTAAGCACGTTCAACAGCCAGAAAGACCACTGAAGTACCCTAACAAGAGGATTACTGGCCTCAAACAGTTGCCCCATACAACAAGACTGAAAGTAACCCAATCTGTACCCTGTTGCATACTGTCTTCTCAGGGGATCTCTGCCCAACAGACAGGTCCGTGTCATGGCTACACTCAGATATGTACTGAGTTACAGCTCAAAGGCACTAAATATACAGACCCAACTGATATTGCCAACATCCTGGCAGATAGGATCACTGTTAACTGTACCCTCCTCTCACCCATGAAAGATCACACCTCTATAATGGAAGACTGCAAAGTTGCTGTCATCATGGCTGCACAGGTAAAAAATCACTCTCCAAAGCCAGTATCACAGCAGCCATGGGACCAGATAACTTCACAGGCTGTGTTTCACACAAACCACAGAACGAACATGCACAACAATGATGTACCATGTGCAGTCATAGCCTCACCTCATGCTTTGTGCCTGTTGAATGGTGCACAAGGGTGGAGACACCACGGACCCCAGGAAATAGCGCCCCCATTAGCCTGACTCTTCAAGGCCATGGAATGTATCATCATACAACATGTAAACAATCATTTGTAATCCCCAAACCCTGGACCACAACCATGTTGGGATTGTAAAATGCAGATCATGTCACCTAAACCTGACAGATGACATTGAAGCAGTCAACAGAACCATCGACAAGGGTAGGGTGGTACACACAGCCTATGTTGATCCTGCCACGGCTTACAACACCACCTCACACTCTGGAAATATAGATAAACCCATTAAACTAGGTATAAATTGCTATGTCACAATATGGGTTGCCAACAGGCTTACTGACAGAACACACACTGTGAAAGTAGCAGACTCCAAGTATGACTCTGGACCAGTGATGAGTGCAGTACCACAAGGTCCAGTCCTGTGTCATGTCCTGTTTAGTATCTACTTCCCTGAAGTAAACTTTAACATGGAAGGTCTGTGGCTACAGAAGTTACCAGAGGACTGCAAACTAGGAGCCATAATTGTAAACACTAAAGATGTGGACATCCTACAAAAGGGCCTCACTGAGACAGATGGCTGTTATCAAAGCCATGGGCTCTAGCTCAATGGCAAATGATGCATTGTCACCCCCTTTGTTAAAACCTCTGTAGCCAAGAGCTACAACATAGGCGGTAGTATACTTAACACTGAAAATGTGACAAGGGACCTTGGGTCACAGGTGTACACTGGACACAAGTGTGATAATCACATCCCCACAGTAGTCAGGAAACCCTGCTATATGGCACACCTCATCACAAAATGTGTCTCATGCAGGATAGAAGAGGACATTGTTCCCCAATACTCATCACTCACTAGAACTATAATAGAGTACAATGCCACTTTTGCTATGTACCTCACAAGACAACTACAACAACTGTAAAGCCTGCAGCAATACCTCACAAAGAGCATTAGTGGCCAGAAATACATGCCATACACAGACCATCTCAAAATGCTCCATCTGTACTCCCTTGCATATCACCTACTCAGATGTGTTAATTGCCTAACATACAAAGCTATGTCAAATGCAGAGCTGTTGGACATGCTCCACGTAAAACACTCACAACCCCTCTGACCTTCAGACCCAAAACCATGAGTGAAATACAAAAGGAAGGGGTGTACCCATTTACCTTATGGATACCCACATCTTCAGGTTAGTGGCACAGCATGAGGCCTTGGAGACCATGCAAGTGCAACTAACATTGGGCAAAGATGCTCATCAGATTGTAGCCTGCTACAGATCAACCTCACTCAGTGTTCCTGAGAACAATGGAAAATATAGGGGTCCTATCAAACACCATTATATGAGGTGATCACAACTACCCAAACAGTAAGTGTGAGAATTACTTGTGTACAACGTCCTTTGCCCAATGTTTCCTAGAGTTTAAAATCTCTAACAACCTGGAACAGTTGGTCACCATGTCCACTAGAGGTGACATCATACTGGACATGATCATTACCAACATGGGGTACCAGTGTTCCACAACAGAAATAAAGCCCTCGCTGGTAATATCAGATCATAAAGTAATCACACTGGACATCCACATCCCGCCCCCTCACCCAGTCAGTGAAACCACCGTGAAGACATTTTCAAAAGCAAACTGCACACAACCCAAGACAAAAGTGGAAAGTTCAAAAGACCTCTTGCTGTAGGATAATGGTATACAATTTGCCAAATCAGTTACAAGTGAATCCTATGAGCATCTACAGGGATGCATGGATCGAGACATCACAAATAAAACCAAGATGCACTTCTCCAAAAATAAGAAAACAATCTGGTGGTCATTGCCCATAAATAAGCTAGACAACAGAAGGAGGAAACTAACACCTGATAGAGCCAACTTCACTAAAGGAAAGGCATCACTGATCATTATTAGGAAGAAGCAATGATCGCTCATAAAATAATTCAAGGACACTTTCAAAAGACAAATTGCCAAGGACTGTAAGAATGACAACCACAAAGCCTGTGGTAGCTATACCACACATGTAGGTGTCAACTTCCAAATATGCTGTCAGCTACTGACAAATGGCAAGGAATACACTGAACCAACTTTCATTGCCCACATCCTGGGGGACAGGTTCAGTGTAAATTTCCCCCCATCACCCCCCAAAAGGGCTTGTGCCCATCACAGAAGGATGCAGAGCCCCAGACGTCATGGACATGCAGGTAAGAACAGCCCACTCCAAAGCCAAGAACACAGCATCAATGGGACTGGATGGTGTCCCAGGCTGCATCTTACACTAGGCCCAAAAGGAACCACACCCTCAACTGCATTCACTGGTCAGACACAATCGTACCACAGGGTATGTACCCAAAGAATGGCATACACTAACAGCCATCCAGCCCCACAAAGGGGGTGCCACAACAGAACCTGGAAACCATTGTCCTATACGTCTACTCAGCCTGGTCTACAAAGCTATTGAGCAAATTGTCATGGAACCCATAAACAGTGACATTGGGGACCTCCAGAGACTGGACTCTACACAACCCCACCTTGTTAAAGGCAGACCCTGCCTCCTAAACATAGTTGACTTACTACAAACAGTTACCAAGGACATAGATGGAGGTGAAAGTAGTCCACACAGCCCACCTGGACCTCACTAAGGAATTTTTACACCATTCCCCACTCTGTCATCATGGACACACTTACCAGCCTAAACATCAACAGCTATGTCACAGGATGGGTGGCCAAGTGGTTCACAGATCAAACACACATGTTCAGAGTTGCGGGTGCCATGTCCGACTCTAAGACAGTCACAAATGGCATCCCACAAGTCCTGGCCCTGGGACCCCACCTGTTCAGTAGACACTGTTCAGAGGTACAGGCAAGCATGGGAGGAGTATGGCTGAACAGGTTTGCAGATGACTGCTTAATGTGGTCCATAATCGACTCTATGGATGACACACACATCCTCCAGAAGTGGCTTACAGAGACAGATACCTGGTGTCAAAACAATGCCCCAAGAAGAATGGCAAAGAATGTATAGTCATCCCCTTTGGCTAAAACAAAGTGCAAACAAATTACCACATAGGTGGTACTCCAGTATGTATGGAGAAAGTCATGAAGGCCCTGGGGATGCAGTTAGATAGTACACTCTTCTTTGATGACCACATGGCCAAAGTGTTTAGACATTCCTTCTATGTAGCCCACCCAATGTCACCTAATGTCACCCACTTTGTCTAGTCTGATGATGTCACCAACCTACAAATATACCTGTGGAAAGTAGAACGCACAGTAATGTGTATAGCGCTTCATGTAAATGTGTACTCCTGTAGTATCATAAACCTGTTAGGTAGGGGTTTGAATTCTGCACTTGACAAGTGTGTGTCTGTTTGTGTGTGATTTCCTTGGAGAGGAGCAACCTTAAAAGTGGTATAGTAATCTTTGTCAGGTCTGATGATGTCACCATCCTTCAAATATGCCTGTGGAAAAAAGAACTCACAGTAATGTGTATAGCGCAGCGTGTAAATGCATACTCCTGTTCCTGTAGTATCATAAGCCGGTTAAGTAGGGGTTTGAATCTTGCACTTGACAAGTGTGTCTGTTTGTGTGTGATCTCCTTGGAGAGGAGCAACCTTTTTGGAGAGTACTCATACACCTTAAAAGTGGTATACTAATCTTTGTCAGGTCTGATGATGTCACCATCCTTCAAACATACCTGTGGAAAAAAAAAGCTCACAGTGATGTGTGTAGTGCATCGTGTAAATGTGTGCCCCTGTAGTATCATAAACCAGTTAGGTAGGGGTTTGAATTCTGCACATGATGTTTGTGTGGAAGAACCTTGGAGAGGCGAAACCTTTTTGTAGAGTAGTAGAACACCTTACAAGTGGTATACTTATCTTTGTCAAGTCTGATGATGTCACCATCTTACAAATATACCTGTGGAAAAAAAGACACCCGAGTAATTTGTATAGCACGCCATGTTAATGCGTACTGCTCTAGTATCACAAAGTAGTTAGGTAGAGGTTTGAATCCTGCACTCTGTGAGTGTGTGTGCTCTATGTGTGTGGCACTGTTGGTCAATGTGTAGCGAGTTTTGTTTTTACTACTGTATGACATGTCAGTATGCATTGCACATGTGAGGTAGCTGTGTGGCAAATACATATACGTACATGTTACCTCAATTATTGCATGTGTGTGAACTCTGCTGTCTCCAAGGACACAACTGTCATCTTTGCCAGACTGTGCTGCTTTTTCCCAGACCTTAGGTCACATCTGTATGCTTGTCACAAGGCCAGCCACTGCAGTGATCCCTGGCCTAGGTCATCCGTGTCACACATACTCATTACAGTTACTATTGAATTGTGTGAGTGAGGGTTTATGGCCGACGTATATGTTAGACCGGTTCTAACACAGCAAAGTCTGTCAATGATGACTATTCATTATAGGTGTACAACAACCTTTGTGGATATGCATGCAAACCCCTTATTGCTTATGTGATCCACCGAGGTATTTCAAAATACCTTAGGAAATGTGATTATCACAGGAGAGATGACATAACACTTGGTTGCATGTACACATTGGTACCTGTTCATCATGTTGGTGGCTACTACCTATGTGGTACTGAGGGGATACTATGTTCCGTAATGGTGGATGACTATGCTTAGTTTGGATAATAGCTTTACACCATGGGTTTGTCATCACTTATCTGTCTGTATGGTACCCTTGTGGAGGATGTGTGTTTCATCTGGAGAATGCATTATAGGCCACAGTATGCATTACCAGATGTGGACGGACATATCCCCACTGTGATTGCTTGTACCTAAGAGAGCTATATGCCAAACTGGAGTTGTCTCAGTAATGGGTGCAGGTGAATACCACTGGTTACTGGCATAGTATTGTACCTGAAGGATGCATATTTTGCTGTGTGTCCTACAGCTGTGTGTCAGTCGTGAAGACATCATCTAACGATTAGTTATGGTCAGGCTGTTGAAGTTATGTATACTACCAGAATGCAGAACAATGACAGATCGTAACAGTATCACCCACAGCACAGTGCAAACCATGTCATACACACATGTGTAGTCAGGTTCCGAAATGTGTGTAGTACAATGCATACTGGCCACCAATAAAAACTATGTAGTGTTACTGTGTAATACAGGGCATGTCACCCTGCCCATGTGTCCACTATGCACGTACATGCAGACAGTGCACCTCCACCATGTTCACAGATGTACACCTGCAAATCTGTGCTACACACATCCCACACATACTGTCCACTCTCTAACACATGCTGCCAATACTACACACATCAGCCAAGTGGCATGTGGGTGGACAATACACTATTTTAACCAACACTGGTGTATACAATACTACAATGACAATCATAGCTTTAATGCATCATGCCTGCTCAGCTACACCTTCAAGCATATCATTACACTCTACTGCTGACAACATGGTAACATTGCTGTACTGCTATAAAGTAGCCCTGTGCATCAGCACCATGGTAGCCTGTTCCTGCATCGATGTTACAGATGACAGGAGATGGCACAGGTTTCATCATATGCACAGGGTGTGTTGTTGGTTTGCCAGATACCTACAGTGAGCCATCCAATCAACATGTGCGTGTGTGAGTGTGTGTATGTGTGTGTGTGTGTGTGTGTGTGTGTGTGTGTGTGTGTGTGTGTGTGTGTGTGAGGGGCAAGAGTACTGCTATGGGCCAATGTTGATGTAATGTGTGCGGGTATGTGTTATCCCTAGTTGTCTGGTTCCTGTGTGTGTGTGTCTGCATGCACACAGTTCCACCATGTGGCTGCCATATATGGGTATTTGTGGGACAGCCACAGACTGTACCTGCCAGGCTTTACAGATGACTGTCTCTGGCCATGGATATGGTACCTGTGCCTGGCAAGGGGTGCTACTGACACTATCAGGTACTAAGCCAGATTGGATACTATCCCCAGTAGTAGATGGATGTACACTGGACCCAGGTCCCTGCTGGGACTGCCCAGAGCCACGTGCACGTGGTCTTCTAGGATGTTCTATCGACAGCCCACCCCCAACATTGCTGAGGTTGGTACTGGCACTACGGGAGCGGCTGTGACTTGTGGGATGTCCATGGCAACTGCCAGATGCTGATGTTGCTGGCATACATCCATGTCGACAACTCAGCCATCCCACACTGTCCTGACACATGGACATGACATTGCAGAGGACATCTAATGTCTCTCCCCAACATCTATCTGTGACTTCAGTGTAATGACGGATGGCACCTGCTAGGTCATGGATATTGTCAAATACGGTGGTGTTATGTGCCCTCTGCGCCCTTAGTCCCTGTCTGGTGTACCGTTCCATACATGCCTGTGCCTCCATGACAGCCTGGAACATGCGTCACTTTGTCAGACCTGTGGCACATCTGCCAGTGGCATGATGAGCAGCAGTGCTCTGGCGAGAACCCCTGGACATCTGCCTATGTGATACCCTTCCAGACATCTGGGTATGGCTGCTGTGTTGGGATGCATGTGCCATGGATATCACACTGTCCTGGCCAATGCTGACTGTATGCTGTCCCTCAGCTAAGGGCATTGGTGATGGATATATTGGCAGTATGACTGTGGGCATGAATGGGGTGGACACTTGTGTACTGTCGATTGGTGGCCCAATGACAGACCCTGGCAAACATGCCTGTGCCTCAACACACCTATCATCATCATCGCTATTTTGCTCAGTGACATTGGTTTCCCCACTGCATTGAACCAGCCCAAAGTCAGCAACTGTGAGACGAAGACAGGAAACACACTTTACGACCTGCACATGATGTCGGCACACATGCACACATTAACACATGAACACATGCACACATGAACACATGCACACATGCACACATGAACACATGCACACATGCATACATGAACACATGAACACAAGAACACATGCACACATGAACACATGAACACATGCACACATGCACACATGAACACATGAACACATGCACACATGCACACATGAACACATGCACACATGCACACAAATGCACTCCTCAGTAAAACAGACACACACACACACACACACACACACACACACACACACACACACACACACCACCACCACCACCAGCAATCTAGAATATACTCAATAGCAGGTGATGGTGGGGTACAGTATCACAAGGCAAACAGTTATATCACACATGTCAGCATGCAGGACGTGTGTTGCTCAACAGCATGCAGTGCGGGTGTAGACAGCCCTTGCTAATAACAGTATACATGGCTTTGATGCATGTGTGTTGTTGTTCAGTGATTGGCCTCACCCTGGAATGCAATGTGTACATGGACACAACATTGCTGTGCAAGTATTAAAAGCTCTGCAATGTCTTGTGCACCATCACTCACAGGTATACGTACCATGGCTGGATGTGTATATGTGTGTCACATAGATATCCATTTCTGATTAGTGTGTCTGTGTCTTTAGCAGATGATTATGGACACAGGTTTAGCACATGCATTCTATGTATACACACAGGATGAGTGGTGCATGTATACCTGATGGAATAGCATTGCTCAACATAGCCATTGTACAGTGGTTATGGTGAGTGTAGGACATATTGTGGACATGCCAGTGCCAGCCATGACATGGCATACTACAACACAACTGCAACGTTAAACTTCACACATACACAGTGTGTGTCATGTGACCTATACACTCAATAGCATTACATGGCATATATGTGTCACTTTGTACAAATGGTGATTGCTATGCATAATGTGTATCGGTGCATATGTTTGCACACACACAACATTGAGGTGCATAGCAGTTAATGCTATGTGTGGTACTGTGGTCACTGTAACTGGATGGGGTGTAGTACCATCAGCCATCATCATGCAGCATCATGTGGTCACTCAAGGCTACTAATGTGTGCCACACCGGCACATACCATGCTGTACCAGAACTGCAGTACCATGGCTACATTCACCATTTCACAGTTAGTTGTTACATGGGTTTGTATGGTGCCCAGTAGGGGGCATTGCCTAACATGAATGTGTTATGTGTTGAAGAGTGTTGCACAGTCACCTGAGAGGCATCTACCCCTCAGGTATATCATGTGTGCTGTGTGGATGACATTTGGGATACTGGAGTGTGACCTTACAGTGGGTGTCTGAATACGCCATGTGTAGCATGTTAACGTGTACTGTGTATGACAAAGTTGTGTATGTTGTGTGCATGTGTATTGACTCTGCCTATCCAACGTCCACTACAGTGTTGCCACAACTGTGTGGGATGCTCTGTGTATTGTATGTGTTTTAGGCGGTTACCCACATTACTGGGATGTGCATAGTCTCACAGAAAACATGCACAGCATGCATTATGCGTAGGTGTGATACGTGTACATGACCTACACCTCACCTATGACATGCACATATAATTAGCAATTTTAAATCTAGAACACACTCACCAGCATGGGTCTGCTGCCTTGCTGTCACACCAGAGGAACCTACAAGGATATGAGACAGTTTGTCAGTGGCAACAACTGTGGCATTGCTACTGTGTGTTTGCAATGTTGCAGTAGTACAACGGTTGACAGTCACAGGCCTACAGATCATATTCCTAATTATTAGTATTGCACAACACTAGGCACCACATCTTCTAACTACACAGTACACATCTCGCATAAGCATGCTCTAACAATAGAGGTAACAGTAGTCTACAGCTATGCCATGTTACTTGTATGCTCTGTGTCAACTTGCTGTGTGGCTCTGGCCTCCATGATGATACATGTTAGTTGTTGTTGTTGTTGGCCCGGAGCCACCTTGCTCAGGAGCAGCTCCTCCACTCTGGTGAGAGGGGATGGATGGCTACCCCACCACCTGTGGCAAGCTGTTGTCCATGGATATCAGATGCATGCTGCTGGACATGTCTAATTAAATCACTGCAGTGATGGTGTACCTGCTCATATGTCCGGTTATGCATGCCTATGTCATTTACCCTAAGGACAAGGTCTTGCCACAGTGCAGTCTGCTCATGCTGGTCCTGGCTGGTTCTGGAGAACAGCAGGGCATAGTGCTGCACCAGGCTTGTTGTTATTATTTCCTCCTCTGCCAGGCTATAGCTGGGGTTACGATGGTGGGATATGGCCCTGGAAGACAATGAAACAATATGTGTGAGCAAGTCATGTGGCACACTTATTCTAAAGTACAGATATCAATAAACTGCCATATATAGCAACCTATTGGCTCTCACAGGATACACACTTTCAATACCACATATCAGTGCTCAGCACACAACTGCCTGACAGTGCCTGGCACACCCTATATATCAAACCATGTTTTGCACAGCAACAAAGATAAACCAGTATGTAAGAATATAAATAGTACATGGCACACTGTATGCGACACAATGCATCACCTAGCCACAGGAGGTATATATCAAGCTAATGCATCAAGAAATATTTACTCCATTGCAATGATTGTACAGTCCAGTTACAGTATTACCAGTATACCACACTAGTCGTTGATGGCAAACCCCTGCCTAACAAATGTGCACATTTGTTAATATAGGTGGCATACTGCTGTACTACACTATACATGTTGCTAGATATGCACCTATATCCTGTCACACACATATGACCGAGGCCATGGTACAGGCATACCCACACACACATCAGACATACATACAAGACACAAAGGTATGGCAACCCAGATTACCTTTACCTGTGTACTATACAGTACTGTGTGTCAGTAGTTACGAAAACTTATGCCTGAGGTATGTAATCTGTGAGGACTACAGGAAACACACATATCAGTGGTTCCAAGAAATGTGGATATACACCATACTGTGCTGTTTAGGCATACAGCTTCAGGTAGTACTACAGTTCATACAGGAGTTGTATTCACCAGCAGTAACACTCAATAAGCATACATGTACTGCTTTAGTCTACAATGGGACACCCCAGTCGACACCAAGGGACTACGACAGACCGTATGGCGTACTGCTTTTTCCAACTAGCAATTGCATACACATATTTTGCTGGGATCACAGCTAGGACACATAATACCATTGTATTCTATAATGGGCTTTATGTGTGATGAGTATATGAATATGGGCTAAATGGAGAGCTAGCAAATGCCCATCTGACCACCTCCTTTTTAAACAATTGAGAAACAACACCAAAAAAGATACTCTTAGGGATAAAAAAGAGTTCTACCTAAACCTCCAACAAACTTCACAACAAACTCCACAGAAATTTTGGTCAGGTATTAACAAACTTCTTCAGCCAGGAAAAACTACTACTCCCACCCCATTAGGTTTCAACCAAAATAATTCCAACCAAATCCATGATGCCTTCAATAACTACTTTACAGATACCATCCAATCCCTAGCCAACTCATTACCACTTTTAACTGCTTCTCCATCTAATTCGTCCAAGACTCTATACCCCACCTTTCATATACACCCAGATCCTACATCTCTTATACAAAAGCTACTTAATAAACTAAAACCTTGCACCCCATCTGCTGACCGTCTCCCATCTGAATACCTTCAAATTGCTGCTAAAGCCATAGCCTAGCCCATATCCATCCTCATTAATAGAACCATCTCTGAAGGCAAAATTCCTACCATATGGAAAGTATCCCACATCATCCCTCTACATAAAGGTGGAACCTCAGTTGAGCTCACTAACTACCGACCAATTGCCTTACTCTCCCCATTAGCTAAGATAATGGAAAAATGTATCCACAAACAACTACTCAACCATCTTCTACAGAATAATCTACTAGCCAACTGCCAACATGGCTTTAGACCATTCCATAGCACTACTACTACTCTTCTCTCCTTTACTGACTCTATAAACAAAAATAGTAACAATAACTCCTTTTCCTCTGCACTATTCATAGACCTGTTAAAAGCCTTTGATATGGTTAATCATACTCTTCTTCTAGAGAAACTAAAGTACCTTTCTCTGGATCCTCTAGCATTACAATGGTTCAAATGTTATCTTCAAAACAGACAGCAAGCTGTACTCTGGGAAAACAATCTGTCTTAATTACTTCCTGTAAATACTGGAGTCCCTCAAGGCTCTATCTTAGGTCCCCTACTTTTTTCCATATTTATTAATGACCTCCACATGAACATACCCCAAGCCTCCTGCATTCAATATGCAGATGACTCTACCTTAATCTGCACTGCTAAAAACATATCCTCCCTCCAGTCCCTCACCCAAACTGCTTTCCAAAATGTTGAAAACTGGTTCATGCAACACCACCTTCTCCTCAATCCTAAAAAAAAAAACTACTGCTTTTTACTCCAACTCATAAGTCACCCACTCCAATCTTCACTATAACCTCTAAAATGCTACTAACATTGCACCAGAAACTACCACCCGCCTACTAGGTGTCACAATTGATAATCATCTTAACTATGACAACCATATTAACTCCACCATAAAGTCGGTCAACAAAAACTTGGTACTCTCTATAGAATTAAACCCTTCCTTACCCCTCAGCCAGAAAAACTATTGCCCAAACCCACCTGATTTCCACCCTTTTCTATGCCTCTGCTATATTTACTAACCTATCTAAAAATAACATCTCCAAACTTTCTACCTGCTACAATAGCATAGCTAGATTCGTCACATCCTCTCCCTTTAAAACTCACCACTGCCTTAACCTTAAACAACTAGGATGGCTAGAAATACAGAACCATTTACTCTATCAACAGTTACTGATCTCCCAAAAGATCCTATACCACCCCAATGACACCCCCATCCTTACTAATCTGATTTCTCCACATAAAATCTGGCTACACTACATTCAGCAAATAAACTCCTTGTTGCCTCAATTAAATCTAACAACAAAGCTGGTGATTCACTTTTCTCAAACACTATAGGAAAAAACTGGAATCAGCTCCCTCCTGAACTATCTACCCTAGCATCCACCTCTCAATTCAAAAAACACATTAAAGAACATCTGAAAACTCAGTGGCTCTGTCTTGTGCTAACCTTGACTGAAACTTTTATTTCCCTCCAGCTCATACCCTTCCCCTCTCCCCCATCTTTTCCCTCCAAATCTAGTTACTTCTCTTTTGCTTTCCTCTTAGTAATACAATTTAATTTAAGGACTTTAATCTTTCTATCCCATGCCCTTTTTTTTATTTTGTATAAAATTTCTCTCTTAAGATTTGATTGTATAATTGATGGAATTATTAGGTTTAATTAGCAGTTTTAGTATATATAAGAGTATGGTTCACTTTTTACTTTTGTTCTGATGAAGTCAACTGATGAAAGCGCTTAACTTATTTTATGTCTGTATATTAATAAAGTGTGGTTTGAGGTTGAAGGATATTGGCTACGTGGTGTTTTCGTTTGGATTTTGGTTGGAGCTTCACCTTGGCACTATTTGGTTGAGATATATAGACACATACATACAAACATCCATTGGTGTATATATATAGATATACATATAGGCACATATACAGTCCACCTTTCATGGTGGGGATATCACTTATGTGAAGGTTGTGAGGTATATAGTTATGTCATAATATTGCACAGTGTTGTGTGGAAGGCATTGAAGGTGTTCTCAGCCCATGTAGCTTTAGCAGGCCTCAGTGGCTGAAAACCTGCAAACCTGACGAATCATACCCACAGCGTTTAACCACCACATATCATACACCAGCACTGTATGCTGTCTTGTTTGCCACACACTACAACCTACATAGAAATATGCACATAACAACCTTCAACAACATATATATGTCCACCCTTCACAAACAGTTGCAGTATGTCCCTTGCTCTATGCACATGTACAGATGCCAATATATCTGATACAGGCAGATCTTTCCATATGTGTGTGTCATACACACACAAGGTCCACACTGTTGTAAGATCGTGTACCTCACGGCTGACCTGTTGGTCCTTGCTGCAACATGAACAGGTGTCGCATGTGAGCACACAGTAATATTAGAGGGTGTATATATAGCTGCAAATGCTAGATTAGCATACTAGCCTGGTAAAGCTGTTGCCAATGCTAAGCTACACATTAATATGCCTATCATGCATTTGTTACTCTGTCACATCCATGTTTATGCAACCGTATGCGCTACTCCCACAAACAGACATTGTACACACTACCATACAGAACACAGATAACATGGATCAGATGTTTGACATTTAATGCTGAACTACATATGTCACAGTCATATCCCACTGCACACAGCTACACACTGATTTCTCCATGCCAGTAGTTATGCAGGGCATCTGTGCATAGATACGTACTGCTGCCACATATGGATGATTCAAACTATGTAGAGTACTCTTCATAAATATCTACTACATGCCAGTAAATTCATAGCTATTACATACCTTTCCTTTGTATGTGTTCGTATTTTTCATTTTCATGTGTTTACTGATAGATGTATTTAATATATCTCAGTAATGTTTTTAGATATATTTCGCTTTTTTCAATATACATTTTTTCAATATATTATTTATTTTTCAATATATTAATTATTTTGTTTACAATATATTTTTGTCAATATATTTTTTTTCAGATATATTTTTTTTCAATATATATCTTTTTTTCAATATATTTGTTAGTTTTATATATAAAATATATATATATATATATATATATATATATATATATATATATATATATATATATATATATATATGTTTTTTTATAAATATATTATTTTTCAATATATTTGTTTTGTCTATATATTTTTTCAATATATTCTTTTCTTTTTTCTTTTTTTCTTTCAATATATAACTTCTTCTTTCGATATATATATTTTTTATTTTTTTTTATTCTGCAGCTGTCTGCATCCATGTCTCTCTCTCTCTCTCTCTCTCTCTCTCTCCCTCCATAGCTACAATGAAATGATTGCATGTGTGGACAGCAAGTACAGCCTGCTTTTATGGGTATCTGCACATGTGCATGTGATGGCCTCTGTACCAATTGGTGGCCACCATTTGGCAATTGCATGCAGCCTGCTGTGTGGTACTTGCAGTACTCACTGTCATAGCAACCCAATGCTATAAATTGCTGAGTCAGGTAGGCATAGCCCTTTCAGCTTTCTGAAGTGGGGACCATGCTTGTTTGTTGTGGACACAGTTGTGTAAGTCAGAAGGATGGTATAGTTCTTATGACTGATGCTAGGGGTGTAGCCAGTGATTTGAATGTTGTACTTAGACCTGAATGTTGCCACTTCCAGTACACAGTTGACAATGTAGATTTGTACTCACCCCTACAAATGCAAGCACAAGATACATGGGGGCATGTAGTTTCTTTCCTACTTATACAATTTGCTGCCATAAATACGTAGTTATTGAGATGTTTTCATTTGGCACATGAACTGTTTGTGAACTGCTATACTGTGGTTATTAATGTACTCACTTCTGTACAGTTTGTGTTTCTTTTTGTTGACATTAGCACAGGATGCTCATGAAAACTGGACAATTCCAGTACTGAGTATTCCTACCTACACCCTTGCTGGACCTTGAACACACAGGTATTTTGTACATTTGGGTGGGGATTGTCCTGCTATGGCACTGTGTGCGGGTTGTAAAGTGCTGCTGTAAAATTATTTACTGCTAAAATGGCTGGTTCTGTTATCACAGTCATGTAATGCAATTCCACAACAACTGCTGGTAAAGTTCCACAGAACAGGTTTTGTGCTATGGCATTCTTATCTTACCTTTACATTCACTCCTTCTGATGCATGATATATATATTTCAGCAACAGCCTGCTGTATATCTACTGTGGCTTAGTGGTACTTCATGCAGTGTAGTGTGTCCAAGGTCTGGAGTTTGAGACTGACATTGGTGTTTTATTTTGCTGCTGAACAGAACAAGGCCCCTCACATGCAGGGTGACTAAGGCACTTTTAAGCAGTTGTAAGCAGGTTTGCGCAGGTTTGTTTGACGCTTAGCAATACTTAGCTAAACGCACACTAGTGCACAATCGTGCAAACCCGCTAACTACTGCTTAAAAGTGCTTACTCCCTCTAACCCCCGCGCTCATTTCTTTGAAAGAAAAAGAAATGGAGAGATAGGAAAGTGGTGAAAAAGGGGCACAAAGAGGGAAAGACAGTAGGGAAAACAGCTCAGGATGTGCAGGACAGGTGTAGGGAAGGTCCATAGCTGCCCATTTCTTTAACAGCAACAGCTGTGCATATACTAATAATTTGGATGGAAATTTGAAACCTTCCACCCCTGACAGAGGGGTGAGGACAATGAAGTATGTTGTACTGCCAATTAAACTTCAGTTTATGTGTTCAGCGGACACATGTGCAAAATGGGCAGCTATGTATGGGGCATAATTTTTTGTGGGAGCAGATTGCCCATTTTTTTTTTCAGGTGAGAGTGGAATGTGGGGTAGGGGAAGTAGGTATATTTGGGGAGGTAGGTTGGGGAGGTAAACAGACAAGACAAACAAGATGCATACAGGGGCAGAATATGACACATGGGGTGGGTGAACACCATTGACAGGGAAGAGTGTTTGGAAATTGCAAGCCCATGAGCCCACAGATGACAACAGTGGAACTGAGATCCCCACCCATGGGCAGTCACCACTGCACCTTCACAGCCCGGAGGGTGGCTGTGCTGGGGGCTGTGTAGGAGGGGCAGGCTCACCTGTGAGTCACGCCACTCTTGCCTCGAGCTGGCGTAGAGGATCACCGATTGAACGCTCAATCTCCCTACGCACCACAGCCCGGACCATTCGGAGGGTGATAGGTGGCCCATTTGAAGGCGAAAGGCCGAGGTACCAGATCGCACAACGCTATTTGGCACTGGCTTTTGTTGTTGTTCAAGGAATTTTTGATAGGTGGCCCTCCTCTGACCACGCTTGCATGGGAGGGACAAGCCCCAACCCCTGCAGTGCTTCCACCTGAAGGTGGCACAAGACCAACGGAGGAGGAGGTCCCGGGCTGGGCACCAGACCTGCTGGTGCCAGGTGCCATCGCCAGCTGAGGTGGGACAGGTGGGTCCGCTGGGACCGGCCTTCCCATAGTTCTATGTTTAGGAGGATTTAATGACAATATGGGTTAGTAATAGCCAACAGCATTCCAATTTAGTTGTAACAGCATACAGTAGTATTCCCATTAACCCAATACACCAGAGTTCCAACAATTGAACAGCAAGCATAACACATGTATATATAGAACAACCGTGGACATTGCATCAGCATGCAGGATTGATTGGTGGCAACAGGCCACCAAGATTGTGGTATGTGGCCAGGGCACATGCATCAAAGTAAATGCAGATATTTATAAACCAATAGGACATGTGTCCCAACAAATGTTATGAGATTAGACATACCCATTGAGGTGTGGAATTGCATTGTTTATGCACATACAGTAGGGTGTAAAAAGATACCTCCATTAACGACTTATATATACTTGTAGTTTACACTACATTCCTATTGACTGTGGTGATATATCCCCTACATGTATTATTACACTGGGCAATGTCTGTTAAATTGTAAAATGTGTTTTGCTAGTTCTTGATATACCTGACCTGTATCTGACATACAAACTGTCCTGGATGCAGATGTTACTGCTACATATTTATATATTTCATTTATATTTATATATCTACATGTCTGTATGTGTTCAGGTAACATTATCAGGTATATGTTGACGGCCCCCTAAATTTCTAGCAGCACACTGACATTTCTGGGGAACAGAATAACAAGCTACTGATGTGCCAGATTAACCTGTACATGCCGGCCATGAACTGATAGTTGAGGACTGTATATATATGCTTAACAGCTACTGGCACTTCCTTCATCCACTTTAAATGGGCCTACCCATGTGTGGGTTGACTGTGCTTACTACAACAGTACTATTTCTATAATACAAGGGTACAACAACATATCGAAGAAAGTTACACGGACACACTCCAGGAATTATACCTTTATTAATTACATTACACACTTTTCTAGTGGCTCTCTCATTTATTTGATATATCAGTGCATGCAGAGGTCATTTATTCAAGACATATTATACCTTTATTAATGGGTTACAACACCTTTTCACGCTGTCTCACTTATTTTATATAACAGTACATGCAGATAAGTTATTCAGCACTCATTATACCTTTATTAATGGGTTACAACACTCTTTTTCAGGCTCTCTCACTTCTTTTATATGACAACACATGCAGAATAATTACTAACCTGTCTGGTGGTGCAGCCTTAGCAGCCTATCTGCATAGGCTTGCTGATTTGCAGCATGGACACCTGCAGCTGTGAAGTAAATGAAGGGATATTAAGACATACCTATCCATAACACGGACTACTATAGCAATTCTTACATACTTCATTCCATGGCTACATACTCAGTAGTGGGGCATGTTCCATTTGATGGGCCTCCTGTATCCACTGGTTCAGTCGGTCCTCCTTGCGTCTCTTCAGGTCTGTGAAGTGGTGTCTGAGCTGCTCACCATTCCGAGGGATGCCTGTAGCACTGGTGAGATCATGTGCTAGACAGTTCTAGGCTTCCGCTTTGTACTCAGTGCCCTGAAACTGGCCCTGCAGGAGTCTTGCATCATGATGATGGACAAGGAGCCAAACCATTACTTTTGACTCCTCAATGCCCCACTGTTGCGCTCGAAAATGAGAGTCTTCTCCAACACCAGCCATACTCTCTGCAGATGGGAGCTACAACCAGTTATGGCAATTATTCCTGCCTATGGAGCTTAAATATGCCTCATTTCCCACACTTATTTCTGATTGGCCGGTTTTGAAAATTCTCAGCTAACAGCAAACCTGCTTAGCAATAGGTAAACTTCCATTGATATATATGAGTGTGTTGGAAATGCATCCACATTTAAAGCTGTCATGGCTTAGTGGTTTAGTACTGTGATTATGGTGCACAGTATCCCGGGTTCGAGGCCTGCCATTGCTTTTTATTTTACTACTGGCCAGACAGGCTTGGAGGTGTGGCTGTGTTTAGCCGACTTTACTCAACTTTGCCCAACGTTTCTCAATGTTGCTCTATGTTGCTCTACACTGCCCGACATTACCCGACGTTGCGCTAGTTAGCACTGTGCGCAGCTTCGCGCGAACATGTTTTGTTTGCGCTAGTTGGCGCAATGCACAGCTCTGCGCAAAACTATTGCGCTAGTTAAAGCAGTGCTCAGCTATGAGCAATTGTACTTAACTGTGCTTAATACTAGTAAACTTTGCTTAGTAGTGCTTTACATTGTTTAAGATGTGTTACTTATGCATTTATCAGTATGCATGACCATTCCACATTCTTGTATATATATTAAATATTGTTCACTACCACATAGGCCATTTCAATGCATTTTACTGAGATTTAAAAGGTAAATGTCAGGAATTCTATTTATGCACACATTTTTTTGAAAGAAAATAGGTAGGGGAGTGGCGGGACTCGAACCGGGAATGCCTCCTCTTTGAGCGAGGGCTCTACCACTACGCTATTGCTATTTGGCTTAATTTGCATATAAATAGTTTGTTATCCTCTTCGATGTCTACACTGCTACCTGTAGCTAAGGAATGGGCAAACCCACGCATACATGCAGAAATACGGGCAGCTATATCGTGAATAATAGAAAATAAAAAAAGGAAACCTTTACATTTTAAACTTGTACAGGGATTTAGAATGTGGGGGAGTGTAGTGTTGGGTATGTGGACATTTGAGCGGACTTGCTCATTTCAGTTGACATTTGCAGTTTAGGCACTTGCAGGGGCGTGGATATTTGGTCTGCTTGGAAGTCTGACACGCCCCCTGCACTCATGCACGCTCCTTGTAAGCCTTAGAGTTGAGTCAGCGAGCCCTCATGACTATGCATGATGCTCTGACATCATACCCTTACACTGCAGTTTCCGTGTAAGACTTAGTTAGTCTTACACGGAGGATTAGTGAATCCCGGCCTCTGTCTTTGTTGTCATTCCATGTTTCGCTGACCAACACTTTGCATTTGTCAGGATTCATTTTGAGGCCTACTTTTCTACCCTGTTTCTCCACTGATGTGTTCATTGTCTGCATTCCACTGCATGTTGTATCAATTAGAGCTGTCATCGGCAAAGTCCAAGTCACATTGCTTGTTGTCATTGATCCATTTCAGTCCCACTAAACTTTCATGTAGTGCTTTCCATATAACCTAATCAAAAACTATTGCAAATGACAAGGGAGACAGCATACATCCCTGTCGTACACTGGTGAATAAAAAGATGTGCAATATGACAACATTTTTGAGTTTAGAAACAAGTAACAGAGGCAGAAACAGTGGCAGCGATTGGAACATTAAACTGAAGGCCTTATTATGTCTGGACAATTCCAATCCTACATGCCACCTCAAAAGAATTATTTCCTTAGCTGCAACCATTTGCTACAACAACATTTCTGACAAAGTACTCTATAGGGCATTTTCTTAAATCTATTAACATGTTGCATTTCCAAAAAACATTACCTCTCACATTCCCATCACATCTACAGCATTTGTTATCTGTCTGAGGAAAAATTCTGTGATGTCTGCTTGGGGTGTAATAATACTTATGCAGACACTTCCAAACAGCAATCCAGAAGCTTCTGGACCTTGCTGCATAAATCCATAACATGCATTTAAGCTTAGTGGAAACACTCGTCATTCAACCCAATAACATTTTATGGATCACGTTAATTACCTCACTATTAACTGGGAAGCATACATGACACCAAACATGCAAGCCCAGAGATTCACACATTTTATAAATAAAAGTTCCCTAGACCAAACTGATAATATCTTGACCAAGGGCTCAAACATACTTTATCTGGTTCTCACCAATATGGGAGAGTGCTGCACTCCACCCCTGTGTAATGTACTGTCTGGTAAGGTCAAACTACAAAATGGTTATCTTTGAAGTAAAAATAAAACCTGGAACCTCAGCTAACCATGGAATGTTCAGGAAATACTCCAAAGCTAGCTTCCTACTATTAACTGATAACCTGGAAAAAAATTAAGCCTCCATAAACCCTGAGGACACTGCTGCTTACACAGAACTGTTCACAGAAGCCCTATACAAGCATGTTAATAGTTGCATAGAGGCAACTGTACCCACCAGGAATAAGTACAGAACTAACTCAAAAAACAAGTCACCCTAGTGGAATCACACCATCAACAGGCTATATAACAGCAGGAAGAAAATCATGCCAAAAATTAGGAGCACTCAGCAGGATTAACACAGTCTCATCAAATTAAGTAAACAACTCAGAGGACAAATAAAGTCTACCAAAGCTAAATTTGAGATAAACTTGTCATCCCAGGCCAAGGCATTCTTTAGTTATGTCCGCAACCTCAAAGGCAATACGCAATTGTGTGTAGAGCTCATTGTTAATGAAGCCACCTACATTGAGCCAGAAGATATAGCAAACCTAATGGCAGATAAAATTCAGCTCTGACTTTACACCTCTTACCCTCTCAACCTTCCCTCAGGGAATATCATCAAATATAACTCCCTCTACTATCACTAGACAACAGGTTCTCAGTGCTCTGTCTAAAGTCAAGAACACTGCATCAATGGGCCCAGACAATATCCAAGAATGTTTTCAAAATACATGAAACATTACCTATTAGGCCCTCTGGAGTCGCTATTTATCTGTAGCCAGCAAACAGGCTTCATGCCACACAAATGGAAAACAGCAACCGTCATCTTTCTGCATATAGATGGGCCATCTACAGACTCTGGAAACTACAGGCCCATAAGTCCCACTAGTCTCATATGCAAAACCATGGAAGGAATTATAGAAATGATCAATAATGACATAGGAACTCTGAAGACATTGGACCCAAACCAGTTTGGTATTGTCAATGTCAATCATGACTACTCATCCTACTGGACTTATTTGAGAAGGCCAACAAAGCACTGGATGAGTGCAAAACATTTCACACTGCCTACCATGACTTGGCCAAGGCAACTGTACTGCACTCAGGCATTGTTGACAAACTCAGCAGGTTAGATATATTCCCTTATGTCACCTTTTGGTTATCGAGCTGTTTCACAGACAGGACTCAGGAAGTTAGAATTGGGAATTCTGCCTCTACAAAGATGCCAGTCACAAGCAAAGTCCCTCAGGAATTGATCCTGGGACTGCTCCTTTTTGGCATCTACTTCTCTGAAGTAAAGGCCAATGCCAAAGGCTGATGCCTGATCAAATTTATAGAAAATTGCAAAGTAAGAGCAGTCATAGAATCCCCTAATGACAATAATTTTCTCCAGGAAGAGCTTACACAGATAAATAATTTATGTCAGAACCATGGACTAAAACTAAATCCAAAGAATGCATAATAGTATCCTTAAGGAAGTCATCCACCCTGGTAACTATAATGTTGACAACATAGCCTTAACAGTCAACCCAGTAGTGAGGGAATTGGGGACATGTATTGACAGTAATCAAGCCTTTGATCATCATGTGTTTTACAGTAGTGAGAAAATCATTCTATGTTGTGCAACTTATAAACAAAGGTATGGCATCTAGGTCCAAAGAGGTCATTTTTCCACTGTATTCAGCATTCATCAAAATGTCATTGAGTACAATGCCCCCTTTGGTATGTACCTAACCTGGCATATCCACCAAATGAAATGTCCACAGAGTTTTTTTCACCAAAAGAATACAGGGGGTAAGTAACTTGTCCTGTGCAGACCACCTCAGAGCCCTGCCCCTGTACTCTGTCTCCTACAGGCTGTTAAGGGGAGATTTATGCCTGGCATACAAGACATTGTCAGACTCCATCATGATAGACCTCCTGCATATCTGCAAAACAAACAGCACCAGAATTACTCTTTTTGAAGACTTAAAACTTGCCTGTGACATAAATACGACCTGCTGGAGAGATAGTTATGTATTTCAGTGACTACCCTTTCTCTGGAACAGACTCCATATCCATGTGAAGCAGAGTTCCTCCCTAACCCAATTCAAGTGCAACTTGGACATTTGGATGGGGAACAGGAAATTCATCCCTGGTTTGGGACTTATGTCTGTAATGGTCACAAGCAGCCTGTAAATGGTTCATCTCCCAAGCCACTGCTTGTAAATATTTCAACTCCCAAGCCCCTGCTTACACTTATCAAGGGTAACAGCACTTGTCAGAGATTTGGGATGTGTGGCTAGGCTTAAAAGGCAGCAAGCACAAGCACCTGCACATATGGATATGCATGGACCAAACCAACGAAGGCAGTAGATAAAAAAACAAAAAGGTCCAGCACAAATGGGGTGAAAACTCAAATAATTTATTTAGGTAGCTCAAAAAGCAGATAGCATACCGGTTTCGGCAACAGCCTCCCTCGGTGCTTTAACACAACTAAAAATGCCTGACCCTTACATAAGTAACATCATTAGCATTCACAAATATTATTGGTTGGGTTAGACATTATGACAACTCATTCAGGCCAGGTTTAAACAAACCCCCTAGCCTGATAATCCAACTTGATTCCTTATTGTTTAGTACAGTGTGCCAACCATCTTTAGAAAAGTTCCGATCCTGGACTCTGCCAATAACAGTAAATGTAAACCTGGCTGTTTTGTTCATTTTCTTTTCACAGGGAACCCACTTTAGGGCCTCATTTTAGTCATTACAAATGCAAGGTTTCGCCTTCACTTCAGCAATCTACTATTTTTGGGAATAAGGTTAAGGGATGTGTACCTTGTGGACATTTTTCTGCATGTCCCCACATATTTAAAACCAGTACTTTCACCAGCTCTAATACTCCCAAGATTTATAACATTTTGTGTTTTGGGAATTGTAGTTCTGAATGGATTGTTTATTTGGCTACCTGTTCCTGTTCGGCGTTTTATGGTGGACAAATGTCTAGAACATTGGGGCTTCAGATTTCCGAACACCTCAGTGAGATCAGGAACAGGAGACCCACAAATGCTTTGTTTAAGCACACCTTGGTTCACAAAACAGCCAGGTTTATATTTACTGTTATTGACAGAGTCCAGGGTTGGAACATTTCTAAAGTTGGTTGGCACACTATACTAAACAATAAGGAATCAGGTCAGATTATCAGGCTAGGGGGTTTGTTTAAACCTGGCCTGAATGAGTTGTCATAATGTCTATCCCAACCAATAATATTTGTGAATGCTAATGATGTTACTTATTTAAGGGTCAGGTATTTTTAGTTGTGTTAAAGCACTGAGGAAGGCTGTTGCTGAAACCGGTATGCTATCTGATTTTTGAGCTACCTAAATAAATTATTTGAGTTTTCAACCCATTTGTGCTGGACCTTTTTGTTTTTTTAGGTTTAAAAGGCCCCAGTAGTTGTTAGCCCCTATGATAAACTTGGGAGTCATACAGATGTCCTGCTATTGCTAATTTCTGTGGTGCTTTTCCATTCTCTCTTCCCGATCTTTTGTTAATCTTCACTAACCATTATGCAATATTTTATATGCTCTAATAATTATTCCTTTTTAAACAGAAATTCCATACTCAGCTACAAATATTCCCAAAGCTGGTCTTTCATCTAAAAATTCCCTGCCCCTTTCTCTTTGCCTATAATCTGATATCAATCCCTGGTAAGGAAGGTAGTCTCTAACTTTCATTCGAAACTTCTGCTTAGCCTCATCCCACTCTATTACCTTTCCTTCTCTAGCTATTTGCTTCCAAAACCTTGGTTTCTTTGCTAATTTTCTTCAGCAAATTCCAGCCCCCCTCTTGCCTTCTTTCTATACTCCTTCTTGCAGTCACCCCAAATGGGAAAACTCTTTCTCTGTTCCCATATTGTGTTAGTTCTTAGACTATTTTCTGTTACATTATGAATATAATGTTCTGTATAGTTGTTGTTTTTCACCTTAAAATATGCATTCAAATTCCTACTTTTTCCTTACTTTTCAAACTCTGCCTTCTCCCATTTGGTTCATCACCCCTTTCCACTTTGACTTATAACCTTCTGCTTATGTTGCGCATATCAGCCATAATGTCATAGCTCTGAAATATCTCTTCAAATCAAGTAATCCTAAACCACTTTGTTCTAAGGGGAGAATAATCATATACCACTTGACTTGTGTCTTCTTCCCTTCCCAAATAAATTAATTCAACTCTTTGTTAATTATGGTCTACAACTTTTCCTATTGTATAAAAATATGCCTGACTTGTATATAGAACTAAAGGAACTAGAAACCTTTTCATTGCTTGCATCTTACTATATCCATAATCAAGAGCTTTCAGTTTCTCATTTATTTTTGTATTATCTTTTGTTTAGCCTCTTCCCACATATCCTTAGTGGCTATAATAAAATCCTTTTTAATCCATACTCCTAAATACCTTAGCTTATCGTGTCTCTATGAAAATTGGTATTGCTGAACCAATTGATGTGTAGGTACATCGTTTACTGATATAGCCTTTGTTTTGTCTTTATTTATTTTATATCCTGAAATTACTTGAAACTGTCTCAAAATATTCTGCAACACCGAGATATCCTTTTCTGGATTTATCAAGTACAAAGTAATGTTATCTGCAAATTAAGCTAACATTTCATGTTTAACATGCCAGTTGTATCCTTGAATTTGTGAGTCCTCTATTTTCTCTGCTAAAGGCTCTAAATATAAAGCAAATAACAAAGGGGAAAGAACACACATCTGCCTTGTTTTTCTGTTCAAACACAACTTATTGGGAATGTACCCTTACACCTTATTTCTTGCCTCCAAGCTATCATGAATCCTCCTTATTAACCCTATTATTCTATCAATGAATGCAAATACTACCATTGCTCTATTCATAAAATCCCACCTGACTCTATTGAGTCATTTCTCCACATCATGACCTACTAACAATTGGGGTGTTACTTACACTCTGCTTCCCTCTGGATCATCATTGTTCTATTAATATTGTCACATGCTTGCTTCCCATCCACATAATCACATTGATCTCTGTCACAACACTTTTGCTATTCTCTTAGCTAATATAGATATAAATAGTTTATAATCACAGTTTAAAATTTATACCAATCTATATGAAAGTGTGTATGAAGAGCCTTTACCCACCTTCAGTAATACAGCCACCACAACCTTCTACCAAGATGCCAGTACCCCCCCTAAAATATTGTTAAACAAAACCTTCCAGATCTTTATCACTTTATTCCATCCCAACCTCCATACTTCCCTGGGAATTCAATCTATTCCTGTAAACTTTCCTGTTGATTGATTATACATAATAATTTTTATCTCATCCATTCCTATCTTAGTTATTAATTGTTGAGCCTTATATTCCTGTAATCTTGGCATAATTAAGTCTTACATAAATATTCTTATTTGTTCCTTTTTTGTTTTCCACATTCCTCTGCTTTATAAAGATTATCATAACATTCTGACATATCTCTAATACCTGTATAAGATATAATGGCTATTTTTGTTGTTGCAGGCTCCCTATGCTTAACAACACTTGCTGCTTTCTGTTGGCTAAATCATTGTGTTAAAAGTTTTTCCTCTGCTTTATAAAGATTATCATAACATTCTGACATATCTCTAATACCTGTAAAGGATATAATGGTTATTTTTCTTGTTGCAGGCTCCCTAAGTCTGACAACAACCCTTGCTGCTTTCTGTTGGCTAAATCTTGTATTAAAAGTTTTGGTACTATAGAGTTGTAATAAATAATTGTTGCTTGACAGCAACTTTTCTAAGCTCATGCATAGTATCCAAATATTCCCTTATTCCACTTTAGTATATTGCATTTGCTCCTCTTCTTGTTCTATGTGATTTTCCTTTTCTGCAATACTTTAACCTTTCTCCTGGGTAAAGACTATGCATTTCTGGCAAACTACAGACCCATTTCTCCCATTAATGCAGGTGTTAAGTTACATGCCAAAATCCTTTCAAAAAGGTTAACACTGATTTTACCTGCTGTTATCTTAGATTCGCATTCAGGCTTCTTCAAAGGGAAGAGTAGGGGAGACTACCTCTGTACCCTCATAGTGTATATTCAGGGCTTTAAATATGACCCTGAACCAGCCCTGCAGCTTTTTGTTGACTTCAGAAAAAAACTTTTGATTCACTTAGGCTGGGGCTACCTGGGGACAGTTCTATGTCATGTTGTTTCCAAATGAGTTAAGTAATGCCATCAAAGCCCTATAACAATCATCAAAGGCATGCCTACTTACTAACAGAATTGTTTTCGACCCCATATATATTTACAGAGGGATGTATCAAGGTTGTCCTCTATCCTCTGCCTTATTCTTGTTAGCTACTGAACTTCTCAACACATTGCTGAACCACTCTAACAATCTTTTAGGTTGGTCCCTGCACAAGGTCCAGACAATTGCTCTGTTGTTTGCCCTAGATTGTGTGATTCTTACCAATGACCTCAACAAAACTGTTTTTGTTATTCAAAGTAAGTGGAATAAGTTTGGTATTATTTCTGATGTTAAAATCAATAGCTATAAAACAGAACTGTTTATGATCAACACAGCAGCACAGTTCCTCTGCTACACAGGGATATGTTTTCCCTTCAAATGGTCCAAAGCTTTCCCTCACTGCCTTGGTACAAAGTTTCATCATTATGTTCAGAAGATGCTACAGGTTCATTTTATAGATATCTGGGATATCTGCTGAGACAACTCCTATTGGCATCTACAAGTTTCTCTTATGAGCCGTATAGCTACCATTAAGGTGCTTGTCTCCCCTATAATTTTCCTATAGTTTTAAAAATACTTCAACTCCACAATCTCCATGGTTAAACAGAACTGATAACTTAATCATCACCTTTATCTGAGGGAGTCCCAAGATGGCTGCAAACTGATTGACTGCTTCATTTCAGCTCTCTCAGAGTGAAAACAGAAACTCACAAAAGACAGATAGTCAACTTGTCTTTTTGGGTAAATTACAGTACCTGGTGAGTAACTACACTGCCTGAATGCCAGCAAAAAAGAAATTAAAAGAACCTGAAAGAAAGATAATCAAAAAAGGTAAGTAGAAAACACTAAGTGGGAGGAATCCAGCAGCTGTTCAGCAGAAAACAGTGCAAGCTCCAGCTCTGGTGCAAGACATGACTTCCAGTAACCTGGTGGAAAAATAATTCAAATGTACTCAGAACTGGTTACAATAAAAGAATAAAAGAAACAATTAAGGAGTTTATCAACTCAAATAACAAAAGGCTGGAAAAAAAATGGAAAAAGCTTTAAACAGATATTCAGATGAGGTGATCAAACTGCAAAAATCAGAGATCAAAATGTAGAAAAGGCTAGCTGAATGTCAGACTACTCAAGAAGAGATGCTTCAAAAGATAACAGAATTAGAGGACAGTGCACGTACAGAAAACCTGAGATTTTCTGCCATACTAGAGAAGCTGGAAGGAACAGACTGTATTAATTTTGCGAAAGCACAAATAAGCAACTGAACTGGTATTACACAGCAGGAATTGTTAACTGAAAGGGCACAGTGTGTGCATGGTCCAAACCTGGCCATGAGAAAGCTACCCAGACCTTTTAATAGTAAAGTTGCAGTTACTAGCAAAAATAATTGATTCTGAAAAAGTGTGGCAGAAGGGCAAAGTACTAATAGTGGGAGACAATAGAGTGTTTATGGAAAATCTTTACTTGCTGTGCACAAGGTAGAAGAGGAGTAAGTTTATGGCACTAATCAAGGAATGTCGAGAAGCAGTCATGACATTCAAGCTACTGTATCCAGCTATTTTCAGAATATACTTTCCTGGAGGGTCAAAATCATTTTTTGATGCAGAACATGCTAAGGAGGAAACACAAAAGTTTGTCCAACAAAAAGTGTGCAATGAAACAGAAGGAGATTCTGCTTCTTGTTCTTCTGGTAGTAAAGCTCATAAAGAGACAGTGCCAGTGAAACCGTTTCCAATGTTTTAAAGGAAAATGCTTGAGAAACAGAAAAAAAAGTCCAAGAGTTGACTAGAAGAACCAAAATGCCCATTGAGAGCATATTAGGGAGCCATGCTCATGTCATCTCATTGTTTTCTTGTGAATTGGCTATCTAGTTTCTCTTCCCAATCCTTTCTAACCTCATATGACTGATTCCTATAATTAATGTGCAGTATTTTATACCCCTTACTAATTATTCTTTTTATAATAACAGCTTCTGCTCTACATTCAACTAAAAACTCTACCAGAGCAGCTCTTTCACTTAGGATTCCCCTGTCCCTTCTGTTTGCCTAT
Source organism: Protopterus annectens (assembly GCF_019279795.1). Lineage (NCBI taxonomy): Eukaryota > Metazoa > Chordata > Ceratodontiformes > Protopteridae > Protopterus > Protopterus annectens. The sequence continues at coordinate 805,963,060 of NC_056735.1, read as the reverse complement.
ACTCAGAAGTTAATCCCTGATAGGGAAGACAATCTCTAGCTTGCAGTCCAAATGTCTTCTTGGCTTCTCCCCATTCTATTACATTTCCCTCTCTAGTTATTTGCTACAAGTACCTTGGTCCTTTGGCCAGTTTTCTGCAGCAAATTCCATTCCCTCTTGCCTATTCTGTGTAGCCCTAGTTGCAGTCATCCCTATCTGCAAAATATCCTTTCTCCATACTCATGTTAGCTTAGCTCTTAGAATACTTTATTCTTCTTTATGAATATAAAATTCTGTATGACTGATGTGGCTGTTGTTACTCTCCTGAAAGATCTGCATCCAAAAGCCCACTCTCTCCTTATTTCTTGAATTCCCTCTGCTTCATCATCATCATCCCTTTCCACTTTCAATTATAGCATTTTGTTGTGTTATGCACAAAAGCCTTAAATGTGTAGCTCTAAAATATAAATTCAAATCAGGTAATCTTAAACCACCTTGTTCCATAGGAAGGATCAACTTATCCGACTTGACCTTTGCCCTTTCCCTTTCCAAAAAATAAAAAAAAATCCTTCAGTGCTTTATTAATTACTGTCTACATCTTCTCTAGCTGATAAAAATATGTCAGACCTGCATATAAAACTAATGACACTAAAACCATTTTCACTGCTTGTGTCTTGTTATCTATATCCATAATCAAGAGCTTCCAGTTTCACAGTTTGTGTATTAACTTTTGCTTAGTCTATTTTCTCATATACCTCACTGCAATAACATAATTCATTTTTTAATCCATACTCCTAAATGCTTCATTTTATCGTGTCCCCATAAATATGGGTATTGCTGGACCAATTTATGTGTGGGTACATAGTTTGCAGCTATAGCTTTTGTTTCATCTTCATTAATTTTATATCCCGAAAAGAAATTAAATTGTCTCAAAATGTTCTACAACACTAAGATGTCATTTCTGATTTTATTAGGTATGAAGTAATATTGTCTGCAAATAAAGCTACATTTTCTTAATTACTATACCAATTATGGCCTTGAATTTCTGTGAGTTCCTTATTTTATTTGTCAATGACTTTAAATATAAAGCAAATAACAAGGGAAAGAAGAAACCCTGCTTGATTTCTCTGTTCAGACAGAAATTGTTAGAAAGAAACCCCCACTTTATGTTTTGCCTCCAATCCCTCATATATCCTCCTAGTTATTTTTATTACTGCATCAGGAATCTAAATGCTTCCATTTGTCTACTCAGAAAATCCCAGCTTACTTTGTCAAATGCTTTCTCTGCATAAAGACCCACCAATAACTGTGGTATTTGTTTACATTCTGCTGCCCTATGGCTCACCATTGTTTCATTAATGTTGTCAAATGTTTGCTTTCCCACCACAAAACCACTTTGATCCACATCTATAAATTTTGGCAAAACCTTTGCCATTCATTTACCTATTATAGCCATAAACATTTTATAATCATAGTTTAAAATTGAAATGGGCCTACATGAAGTTGGATCTAATGGGTCTTTACCATCTTCTGGTATTACACCCACCACCACAGCTTTCTTTCAGGATGCTGGTGTTTCCCCTCCTTTTAAAATGCTGTTAAATATTTCTAAATCTTTATAACTTTTTTCCCTTCTAGCTTTCAAATTTCTATAGGAGTACAATCTATTCCTGAAGACTTTCCTTCAGATTGATTTATGTCACTGTTTTTTTAGCTCATCTCCTCCTATCTTAAATCTTTTTGCTGAGCCTCAGCTACCTGTAACCTTGCCATAATTATGTCTTCCATAAATATTTCCATTTGTGTTCTTTCTTGATTTTCACATTTCTCTGTTTTATACAAATTTCTTATAAAATTTCTAAAATATCTCTCTCTTGCTTCTACAGGATCTCTGGTTATTTTCTTGTCATAGGATCCCTAAGTTTAGCAACAACCCTTTCTACTTTCTGTTGCCTAAGTCATTGTGCTAAAAGTTTTTGTGTTGTCAATAATTTTTAATACTTTTCCCTTCTGTCACAGCTTTCTTAGGTGCCCTCCTACCACTGGCATGATTGCATCTTTATATTATACATCACGGCTGCTTTATCAGGACTAGATTTGGAGCATACACATGAAGTCATCTCTCAATTAACAAATCCTGGTGTGAAATACCAGTCCACTAATTTATTTGTACTTTCATAAAGTTAAAGCTGTATGCTCCTTTCAGTTTCTCGAGTATATGAAAAAATCTTAGTTTTTCTCTGCATGCTCTGTCTTCTAGCTCTAATTTTTGAAACAGCTCTTATTGAGAATCCTCATGGTCAGCCAGCTATTTCTTCATTTCATCCCCTGATTTTTTGAGTCTTATCAGTTAAACAGAATAGCTAGTTAAAGCTTCTTCTTTTTTCTAACCTTTTCTATCTGGCGTGATGCATTCCTTCAGTGTTTCATTTATTTTAAACAGTTCTGATTGCAATTGATTTATTTTTTCTCTAATTACTGGAAGTCATCTCCTGTGGCAAAGCTGAAAGCTGATCTGTTCTTTGCTGAATAGCTGCAAGTTTCTTCTCAGAGTTTTTTTTTTCTCTTTTTCTGGTTGTTTATTCTCAAGTTCTTGAAATGTCTTCTTTGTTGGCATTCAGCGGTGTATTTACTAGCCAGTAATCAAATTTTGCCCACTGGTCCTTATTTGCAGTTTCTGTTTCCACACTGAGAGAGTTCAAATCAAATGTTGACCATTGTGCAGCCATCTCGGAAGGCAATATTTACTGAGTACTATGAAGGAAATTCAGTTCTGTAAGAGCTCTGGCAAAAAATGCCAAAATGATGATGTGGCAATTATAAACTGAAAAGTGATACACTGATGTTGCAGAACTTTCAGTATATTTATTACAAGGCTTCAGTAAAATACCGCTGTTAAGAACTTGTAAAAATACAGCCACTGACACTATTACAGAAGGTCTGTCACAATGTTCTGTGCTTGACCCATCTCCTTTTCTCTTTGTAGACTCCGTTGTGATCTGTCACACATTTTCTGCTCTGTATGCAGACGATATTGATATTACTGGAGCAAAGAAAAGCAATGAATATTAAGTAATGAATCAAATTAAATATTTTCCACTATTTGGAACTGACTTTTCAAAAACAAGCTGGATGTTAACTCACAAAGATCTACTTGTCACATTATTTGGTAGCAAAAAATGCATTTCTCCCATATGTTATTAAGGACATCACAGTCCACAGCACACAGGATCCGAGTTTAAGTAATCCAAACAGCAGGCAATAAATCAAGTTTCTTTTATTTCCAAAACAGCACACGTAGTCAGCTCTAAATAGAGCAGCAACACAGATAAGCCAAGCGCTTTCACCCAGTATATTACTAGGCTTTTTCAAGGCAAAAAACAAAGCTGTCCTTTACACATCAGTTTAAATAACCAGTTCAGTTAAGTGGTAACTCCACCCATCAATTAAAAGCTGATACCTTTGGTCTTGCTGTGTTAAAAACATAATGCAAAGGTAAAACAGTTTCTCAGTTTAAATCATGTGTTTTTTTGTAAGAAATACTTAATATAGTCAATAGTGGTGATAATACCATGTAAAGTGCCTTATACAGTGTAAATTCATGAGGTACATCATAAATTAAAATAATGCTTAAAATTAAAAGTGATTGACTGTTTATTGTAGATTGGAGTTAAAATTCAATCACCTTTCTTGTCCCAAAAACTGGAATAAATAAAAAATTGATAAATAAATCAAACTTTTTACAGTAACATTGTGATAAATATAAAGCTTTCTACTGTTTCACATCACTGCCTGATAACAATAACAACAACAACAAGAGGAAGAGCCACAAAAGGTGAGAAAAGAACAAGGGAACCTATACAAAATTGCACTGGATGGTCACACATTATAACCGTGCTCTTCTCATTTTTAGAATACTGCTAATGTTTAGGCCCTCATTCATACCAGGAGGGGTACAGGCATCCAATTTCAACTGCCAGAACAGTTCTTGAGTCTCCAATTTAGCCTCCCAGTTACCCCCTCGTGGGTCTGGCACCAGCTGCTCCAATACTAGAAATTTAAGGTTCATGCCTTCACATGTCTGGGAATATTTATAAAAGGCATTGGTGTCCTTACATTTAGTAATGTCATATTGGTGCTCGTATACCCTTCTCCTAAGCTGTCTCTCGGTTTTACCAACATAAAACCCAGAACAGAAAGTACAAATACCCAGGTATACCACCCCTTTAGTTGCACAATTAAAATGCTGGTGAAACTTATATTTGAACCTTCTTGAGGGAATTGTAATGATGACTTGGTCAAACATAAATTGACATTGCTTACATTGACCGCATTTTAAAGTGCCAGGCCTCTGATTGCTAGTATCATAACCCATATTTTTTCTCCCTTCAAACAGCTCTTCCTCTTGTTGTTGTTGTTATTGTTATCAGGCAGTGATGTGAAACAGTAGAAAGCTTTATATTTATCACAATGTTACTGTAAAAAGTTTGATTTAGTTATCAATTTTTTATTTATTCCAGTTTTTGGGACAAGAAAGGTGATTGAATTTTAACTCCAATCTACAATAAACAGTTAATCACTTTTAATTTTAAACATTATTTTAATTTATGATGTACCTCATGAATTTACACTGTATAAGGCACTTTACATGGTATTATCACCACTATTGACTATAATAAGAAGTATTTCTTACAAAAAAACACATGATTTAAACTGAGAAACTGTTTTACCTTTGCATTATGTTTTTAACACAGCAAGACCAAAGGTATCAGCTTTTAATTGATGGGTGGAGTTACCACTTAATTGAACTGGTTATTTAAACTGATGTGTAAAGGACAGCTTTGTTTTTTGCCTTGAAAAAGCCTAGTAATATACTGGGTGAAAGCGCTTGGCTTATCTGTGTTGCTGCTCTATTTAGAGCTGACTACGTGTGCTGTTTTGGAAATAAAAGAAACTTGATTTATTGCCTGCTGTTTGGATTACTTAAACTCGGATCCTGTGTGCTGTGGACTGTGATATTCTTGGTTTAATTCGACTTGTATGTTATTAAGGACCCTACTGGAAATTTCATACCACATAGCAGACACCAAAAATACCATGGCAAAGAATTGTACGATGCTCATTCCTTCAAGCTACAGGTCTGCCTCCATTCAAATAAAAATTTGTAATAAAGTAGCACATCTTCTCATTACAAAAACAAGAAAGGCTATTGCAATACATTTTCCTTAGCCACAATATAAAGTGCTCTGACTATCACAGCTCGTCTCTCTTTCCACACAATACTAATCTACTACAAACCACTGAAACCCCTTTACAGGATTATTCTTTTGTTTAAGACCACTGAACATCACTATTTAATTTTAGATAAAACTAAGAGGTTACCAATCACAGCCATGCCATCTTCCTCCTTAATACACTAGCCCTTAAACTACTGAGCAGACAATACAGTCCTGCTCATAAAAATACCCTCATGTTTTGTAACACAAAACTTGACCTAACAATTTATAACACCACACATCTTGGCAATTCCTCATTTTTCCTTAAACTACACAGAAAGAGACTTCTGTAATATTGTCTCTGCCTCATGGAAGAAAATGCCCGATGAGCTAAAAACTCTCAATATTCTCATATTATGTAAGAAAAAAATAGTACCCATTTGACAAAGGAGGCAAAGTATGATTGTTTCAGAGATGTAAGATAACATACTAGGCATCCATTTCCCTCATCCTAATCTTTCATACTTCTCAGTGTTGCATATAGTAGACACTATAGCGAATACTTAGATTCATTATATTAATGTTAATATGCATCTGTGAATATAACAAACATTTCTTTTATAATATTTAAAACAGATACGATTTTAGACAATATCTATTTAGTTTAGTATGAGTGCTGTGCTACACATAAAGTAATACATGGCTGTGGTAAATTTACAACAGCTAACCTTCTAGTGATATTTCTGACTAACAACATACTCTACTAAGTTCTCTGCTATTTGGCGTAGGGTGTTTGTGATTGTTTTACTTGCTATATCACTGATCAATAATACACAAATACATAATATGTCAAAGAACCCTTGTATTGCTATTACTCTATTAAAAATCTTTCTTTCTTCATGGTTTTATCTATGTTCTGCTAGACTGTATATATAATGCCCAATGTGAAATATTGTTCTTTACTGTCATGTGCTGTGATTTACCTGGTGGCCCCAGTCATGGCCTAAAATGGTCCTTGGACCAGTCCTCCTACCTGGTTAACAAATGCAAAATAAACAATTAAAATGAAAATTGTTGTGCACCTTGAATGTTTTATGCATTCCATGTTTTTGTATAAGTTCATCATTTTGCTGCCTTGGTTTGAAACTGTTTTTTGCTTTTGAGTATTGTGTTGTTTTTCTAATTGAACACCCCTACATAAATGCATATTTGATGGGTATTCTGTGAGTTAAATGTGGTTGTGTGATACCCTTATAGTTAACTAGGGCACATTATTAAGGGACACAGTTATAATTTTTTGAGCTACATCAGTTGTTACTACTGCAATAATATATTTGCAGGTTCATACTAAAGGCATCTACTGAGTTTCATTACATTGCTACCTAACTTTACTTAGTGTTCCTCATGCCTTTTCTCTCTTGTTTACATACAGAAATGTGTTTATAATTACTTGTATAGCAAGTTGTGTGCTTCAGCCCTGGTCTAATCTAGGCTGAAATCTTATTTTTGCTTCTATGCCCTAACCACCCATCTATTTAACAATATTTTAACTGCCCCACCCCTACTATACTTCAGTATTACTAGTACTACATGTTTTTTCTGATTGTACACAGTCACATTTGACTAGCTATGGCTTGATAGCCCCCAAGTGGTTGCCTATTGTTGACATCAGATCTTGTAACATCCTGAAAGGAATGCTGTGCTGGAGTTTTTCTTTAACAACCTCATCCTATTCATTCAAGAAACAATGTTTAAGACTTACCACCATTAGACTGATATTCATCCCTGCCATATAAATAACTCTGCAGCTGCCTAAATAGTATGAAGCAGCATGGTTATAATGTAAGAAGATGGACAAATTATGTTTACTGGGTTATCTAATGCAGACTTCAAATGGACTGCAAATACTTAACAGAGACCCAAAACAACATTTGTGAAGTGGAGATAGTGTCACTTCTAAATAACCCAATACATTTTGGTCGATGGTCAGCTACTTGACAAAAAGAAAGAAGACCTCAGAAACAAGCGCATTTCATATAAATGGCAGATACTATTGCGAACCCCAGGTTACTGGTCAGTATTTTTCAGAATTATTCTCTGGTCAAACTTTTATATCCATCTCCCCTAAAGTTGAGGTTGATATCCCAAGCAAGTCACAATACCAAGGATTCATTCCATCATTTACCGTTAATCTGAAAACTTTTAAAGCCACTAACAAACTCTTAAAATGGTCTCCAATCCATGATAGTCAAGGAACAGGTGGCCCATTTCCAGAAATCCTCACGGCCTGCTACATTTTCTTTTTCATTATTCAACCACTCATCTTCAACCATTTCTCTCTGCTAAATCAGTTATAAGCATTCCCCATCCAAAGAACAGTGCTGGTTACTGTCTAGCAGACTACACACCAACCTTTTTACTACCCACGTTGAGAAAATCATTAGAAAATGTGATGTCTGGTCAACACAAGGAATGTCTGAATATCCTAGGCCTAATTACTGATATCCAGCCTAGTTACAGGGCAGGCAATAGTACTCTTACAGCTCATATCCCTAGCCCCTTCAAAAACATCAGCAGTCACTGTATGAATGAATGCCAGGGAACTAATCTTTGTTGATTTAAGCAAATCATGTGAATCGGTGTCTCATAATCTTCTTATTAAGGTGATTGTGGGACTAACTGGATCAATAAAAGCATAAACTAAATAAATAAGTAAAGGTTCAGTGAGTAGACAAGAAAAACAATCAGCTGTTTCACTGACTCCTCAGTAATACATTTTCTCAGGATTTTTATCAATAAGACTTTCTTTCCTCTTGACATTAAATTCAGGGATGTCACAAAAGGTTCCACATTATGCCTTCTGTTTTTTTTTTCATTATTTCTTGTCCAGTTAAATACTCTTGGTGAATCAATCCATGCTTCTAAAACTCAGAATTAATTTCAACACACAATTAGATCACAGCCAGCTCTGTGTTTTGTTCTTAAGTGCCCAATCATACAGTACATTAGTTTTCAAGTATAATGCATATGGTACAGAAGAGCAACCTAACTCAGATCCTACATTACATTTATACTTTAAGTCATCAAGATATTTCCATGTCCCTCACTAATATGAGAAAGCTGTTCAGATGGGCATCCTCTTGCAGTCATTTGCTAGTGGATATTACTTATAAACTTGGCTAGGAGTAGCTGCAATACTCATAAATATTATTCCAACGGTGAAGTATGCAGTACAATTTGTGCACTTTATTAGTAATACTGTGCTGACTTATTATAATGGTTATTTACATAATCATACTGAGCCAGAGTGCTTCAGTATTATTGTATGCTCTAATTTACATGTCCTGTATATTTCTACAGTTCTTATATTTCTGTCTTTTGCTGTAATAAGGTTGTGTTAAACAGGGCCCCTGTGGTTCATTTCACCCACTTGCTCAAACTATGACAAATAAAATATGTTACTGCCTATGTCCAGATGTTTGAGAGCCAAGTTCAGACATTTCCAACCCCACTGTCATTAATAGCTGATGTTTGGTGTAATATGGATAAAGAGGCATTTAAATAATGTTATTTACAGAAAGAATGTTTTTCTGCATTTCTTGAATTCAAATATCACTCTGGCACAACACTGTGCTCTTACAAATGGCCAGAATGTGAGGTATCAGGTATCCATCATTCCAACCCTAGTAACTTCGGCACTGTAAAATATGTTTATGTGGCAGTAAGGAAAAATAAAACCAGTATTTACTGCATGAAGTACATTAATGACAGAATTTTTTTCTAATTGCAGCTACTGTTTCAACACAGTACCTAAGTTGTGCAAGGTCAGTGTGTGTGTGTGTGTGTGTGTGTGTGTGTGTGTGTGTGTGTGTGTGTGTGTGTGTGTGTGTGTAAATGCATGCAGGTATGAAACACACTGTATATTATGCCCTCAGGGAGCAGCCCAGAACTTCACTCTGAAGCATGTGTTTGTGTTTGAACAACTAGCGTGCATAGATCAAATACAGTGCAAATGTCTGAAGTCAGTCATTAGATGTTGGAGGTAACCTCCAAGGTACCATCATCATTTTAAGGTGCACCCAACTGCAAGAACATGAGAATAGTAAATAAACTTATGAAATCGAGAAGCTTGCTGTATTCAACTGGACGTATAAGGGAATTTAAGTACCTTTATCTGCTCTTTTTTTTTCAAAGAAATACAGTATTTAAATTGATTTTAACTGTGTGGAAGGAATATTAACTGAACTGGAAGTTAGTCAGTGTTTGCTGAACTTTGTTATTTGCTAGTAATTACAGGTGTGGGGGTAGTCACATTCTTTGATTTGCTGTCCTTGCCTATTTAAGTGGTACAGTGTGAAATATTTTTTGCTTAAAAACCTCAGCTTTGGCCAGCTAAGGACTTGCTGTATTCAACTGGACGTATAAGAGAATTTAAGTACCTTTATCTGCTCTTTTTTTTTTCAAAAAATACAGTATTTAAATTGATTTTAACTGTGTGGAAGGAATATTAACTGAACTGGAAGTTTTGACTCTGCTCTTCAGTTAGTCCCAACCACCCTCCATGTTTTTGTTTTGGTGTTAATCTTAGTGGCCTTGCAACTGCCCGCCCCTCTTGTAAATTTGTGTTTGGATACTCCTTCTGGGCCCATCTCATTTGCTCACTCAACTGAGTGCAGTGAGATCATATTCTGATTTCAGGCACTCCTACTGCATACAAAGAGAGCATCTGGGAAACAGAAAAAAAAAATTAAGCTTGTTTCCTGCCTTTCCTGTTAAGTGGTATAGACTATTTGTAGGCTTCTGAGCCCCCAAGCCCTTCTGTGTTGGAGGGAAGCCTTCTAGCTTAGTTTTTTTCTTATAACTAGCCAGTTTTCTAGTTTCAGCACTCAAATCTGTTTCTTTGATCTCAGCACTTATTCAGAAAAAAAAAAAATGTCATCTGCTTTTACTGTACTTGTGTTTCTACCTACTTTTTTTTTACTTTTGCATCATCTTAAAAGTACTCAATTGTATTTATTACTGCTTGGTGTAACCCATTCTAAGCCTTTTGGTTTAAACACTTGGGCTTCGGACCAGTTGTTTTGCACTGAGAGGGTTTGTGGTCTGCACTGTAGTGGCAGAACAGGTAGCTTACATCCTTCTAGGTTGGGAACTGCTGATTGAGGGCTCAGTGTCTGTTATTCTAAAAGTGTATTCATTCTGATTTAAGCACTTGGGCTTTCAGGCCAGTTATTTTACATTAAGAGGGTTCGTGGTCTGCACTCTTGTGGGAGGAGAGGCTGGACTCTGCCCTTCTGAGCTGGGAATTTCTGGTTAAAGGCTTATAGTGCATGCATATCTGAACTGCTTCTTACTGAAGTTGGTGCACCTTGTTTGCTGTGGCATAGACTGGATTCGGGCCTGCTGGATCTAGCTTTGTTCGTGTAACTTGAGCACTAATCCAGGCATTCTCTAAAGTATTCAATTGTATTTATTACTGCTTGGTAGTAACTTGATTAAAGTGTAGCTATCATTCTAAGTCTTTTGGATTAAGCACTTGGGCTTCAGACCAGTTGTTATACATTAGGAAGGTTTGTGGCATGCACTGTGGTGGCAGGACAGGTAGCTTTCATCCTTCTAAGTTGGGAACTGCTGATTGAGAGCCCAGTGTCTGTTATTCTTAAAGTGTATTAGTTCTGGTTTAAGCACTTGGGCTTCAGGCCAGTTATTTTACATTAAGAAGGTTTGTGGTCTGCACTCTTGTGGGAGAAGAGGCTGGACTCTGCCCTTCTGAGCTGGGAATTTCTGGTTAAAGGTTTATAGTGCCTGAATATTTGAACTGTATCTTACTGAAATTGGTACACCTTGTTTGCTGTAGCATAGACTAGATCCAGGCCTGCTGAATCTAGCTTTGTTTATATGCTTGTTGTTTGTTTGCTTGTTATTTCCCTGGAACGCTAATTCCACCTAATACGGCTTCTCAGCTTCTGTGGATCACTAGTGATATCTGCATTGCTTACTGTACTTATTTCCTTGTTTCACTTGAAAGAAAGTTACTGTTTGTCGTTTTTGCATTTAAGTTACCTGTAACACATTGCACTTAAATTACTTGGCACTTGCTCACTAAAGCAATTATATAAGTCAGCACTAAAAATTAAAAGCACTACACCCTCACTCCCCACTGGCCCTGGTTTTCAATTATTAAGGAATTCCCAATATTATTCTAGCATGTCCAAAGGTGAGTTGTCAATCTCCTCTCTGGTCCAGCTGGTGAATCTGGGAATCTTGAGGCAATGTTACAACTGCCTCATGTACACAGACAACCCTCTCCTCCTCCCAACAAATTCCAACACATGTGAGAGATGCAACCATATAGCCAAACTGGAGGCTAAGCTCTCTCAACTCAGTACTGGCATAACCAGTCAGGAGGAGAAGGAAACCACACTCACTACAATTTCAGTCTCACATAGACCTACCACGACAGCAAACCAAACACATAATCACACAAAAACATACTCGGAGGCTCTATATAAAGATCTGCCGAAGCAGCAGAGACCTCCAAAGCAGACACCCAAGCAGCCGCTACCCCAAAACAAAACACGTGCAACACATATCTCACAAAGCCAGTGTGCCAAACAGTCACAGCCCTTAAGACTAAACAACACACCTGATACACTTGTAATAGGTGACTCTATCGTCAGGCACACTGGCGTCCTGCTCACCAGGCTGAACAAGGAGAGGGTCACGGTGAGCAGCCTGTCGGGCGCTAGGATCCGCCACATAACACAAGCACTCAGGTCACACCAAGGCAAGTACAAATATGACTCAGTCATTGTCCATGCTGGTGTGAATGACCTGAGACGTACCTCCCTGGACTACATGAAAAGAGACATAAAGGAGCTCTCTGAGCATGTAGCCCAGGCCGGTATGACCCTGACCTTGAGTAGCATCTTACCCTCACCAAGAATGATGCCACAATATGAAGACAAGATGATCAATTTCAACAATTGGCTTAAGTACTGGTGTCATTCAAAGGGGATCCAATGCCTGTCAGCTTGGGATGATATGCTCGACAAGCCACGATGCTTCGCTAGGGACGGCTTGCACCTGTCACCCCTGGGCTTTTGGATATTGGCAAAGGCTCTTGCTACCCCAATAGTGCCTTTTTTAGGCAAGGCTCAAAAGACAAACCCACCTCCATAGGTATCACAAAAGATAAGAAACTAAGAGTAATGCTACTCAACGCCAGAAGTCTAAACCTCAAGATGCACACACTCAAAACTCTCCTTAGCATGGGGAACATCGATATCTGTGCAGTAACAGAAACCTGGTTCAGGGCTCCAGAGAGCACCCCAGCACTACCAGGTTATACCTCATACCATGCTTTTCGGCCCCAAAACTTGGACCGAACCACAAAATGAGGGGGAGTATCGATATTCATCAAAGATACCCACACCTCCAGGTTGGTGGCAAAGCACGAAGCATCAGAGACTATCCATGTGCAACTAACAGTGGGTAAAACTGCCTTCCAGTTTATAGCCTGCTACAGACCACCCTCCCAAACCCAGCAACCCCACTCGGCCTTCCTGAGAACACTGGAAAATATGAAGGTCTCTCCAAACACCATTATATTGGGTGACTTCAACTACCCAAACATAGACTGGGAGCATTACTCTAGCTCCAACACCCTAGCCCAAAGGTTCCTAGAATTTATAAACTCAAATGCTATGGAACAACTTGTTACCACTCCCACAAGAGGGGAAAATATACTGGACCTGATCATCACCAACATGGGGACTCTATGCTCCAGACCAGAAGTGTATCCCTCACTGGTAAGATCAGACCATAAACTAATCTCACTGGATATTCACATCCCGATCCCACCCCTGCCCAGAAAACCACAGTGAAAAACTTCTCTAAAGCAAATTTCACACTCCTCAAAACTGAGGTGGAATCCTTCAAAGCCCCGGCCTGTGGAAAATACGCCCAGACCTCAGAATCCTTTATAAACGCATTCTATGAACACCTTCAGGAATGCATGGATCATGCAATCCCAAATAAAACCAAGACCCAATCCTCCAAAGGCAGACGTCCTGTCTGGTGGACCCCAGCCATAAACAAACTATACAATAGAAGGAGGAAGCTACTAAATGATAGAGCAAAATCCCAAAAAGGGAAGGCATCACTGATCAGTATTAGCAAAAAACTATGGGCACACATAAAATTGTCTAAGGTCAGCTTCGAAAGAAAAATTGCACAGGACACTAAGGATAATCACAAGGCTTTCTTTAGTTATGTTAGGAACCTGGGTGGTAATTCCCAGATATGCTCAGAATTAGTCCAAAATGACAAAAAATACACCGAACCCACAGACATTGCCAACATCCTAGCTGACAGGTTCAGCGCAAACTTCTCCCCACCAAAAGGGCAAATATCTATCCCAGCAGAGTGCTGCCCCTGACATCTCAGATGCTCAGGTAAGAGCCGCCTCTCCAAAGCAAAAACACAGCATCAATGGGACCAGATGGTGTCCCGGCTGCGTCCTACATGAACTCCAAGAAGAGCTAAACCCAAACATAAAACTACTGTTCAATCTCAGCCTTACTACAGGATATGTGCCCAAAGAGTGGCGTACAGCAACAGTGGTCCCTCTCCATTAAGGTGGTGCCTCAACGGATCCTGGAAACTATCGCCCCATAAGCCTGACTAGCTAGGTCTGCAAAGCTATGGAAAGGATCATCATGGACCTCATAAATAAAGATATTGGGGACCTACAAACACTGGATCCTACCCAGTTCGGCTTTGTTAAGGGCAGATCCTGCCTCTTAAACCTGGTTGATTTCTTTGAAACAGTCACCAAGGCCATTGACGAGGGGAAGGTGGTCCACACAGCCTACCTGGACCTCGCAAAAGCCTTCGATACAATACCCCACTCGGGCATTATAGATAAGCTCACCAGCTTAAATATAAACCTCTATGTCACTAGATGGATTGCAAATTGGCTCAAGGACAGAACCCACATGGTTAGAATTGCTGGAGCCATGTCAGACTCCAAACCAGTTACAAGTGGTGTCCCACAAGGCTCAGTCCTGGGACCTCTCTTGTTCGGTATATATTTCTTGGAGGTACAGGCCAACACGGAAGGACTGTGGCTGACCAAGTTCGCAGATGACTGCAAACTGGGCGCAATAATCGACTCTCCAGCCGACACAAGCATCCTCCAAAAGGGCCTCATAGAAACAGACAGAGCCATGGCCTCAAGCTAAATGCCAAAAAGTGTATAGTCATCCCCTTTGGCAAAAACAAAGTGCCCACAAATTACCACATAGGTGGTAATGCATTAAGTACAGAAGAAGTAATTAGGGACCTGGGGACCCAAGTTGATAGCAATCTCTCATTTGACAACCACGTGGCCAAAGTGGTTAGAAAAACATTTTATATAGCCCACCTAATCATGAAGGGATTCACATCTAGATCAGGGGACGTCATCGTGCCTCTTTACTCATCCCTCATCAGGCCCATAATTGAGTACAATGCCCCTTTTGGGATGTACCTTACCAGACACCTGCAGCAACTGGAAAGACCCCAAAAGTACCTCACCAAGAGGATCAAAGGGCTCAAACAGATGCCATATGCTGCCCGGTTAAAGAAACTCCAGCTCTACTCAGTGGCATACCGCCTGTTCAGAGGCGATCTGTGCCTGACGTATAAAGCCATGTGCAACCCGGAATTAATGGACATGCTGCACCTCAGAAAATCCAAATCCCACCGAGCTACGCGCTCGAGAAACTTGAACCTCAGAACTGAAATAAATAGGACATGCTGGAGGGACAGATTCATAACCCAGAGGCTCCCTTCACTCTGGAATAAAATCCCAGTCCAGGTTAGGCAGAGTCCCTCATTGACTCTCTTCAAGAGGAATCTTGATGAGTGGATGGGAGATCGCAGGTTTACCCCGGGTATCACTTCTGTGTCACTGTTAGACAGAAGCACAGTATACTAACCTCGAAAAAGGGCATAGCAAAATAAATTTAAAATGGGTGGCGAAAGCCAAACACATTCTGGCTAGGCTTATAAATGCCCTAGGGCAGATAGCCTAGTATGAACCTATGAACCTATGAACCTATGAAGGAATAATTTATGTTACCATTCAGAAATTACTTCTGACACCTGCTCCTGATGAGACACAACAAACACAACAATCCTGCAACTGAAAAGTCTGCTGTTTCACTCCAATAGGATGTTAAACCATATTTCATGGCAAAGGGTAAGTAGCACAGCAGGTAGCGTTGTTGCCTCACAGCAAGATGTTCTCCACTTCGATTCTTGGCTGGGTCCCTTCTATGAGGAGTCAGCAAGTCCTCCCAGTGTTTGCACGGGTTTCCTTCAGGTGCTCTGGTTTCCTACCACATTCCAAAGACATGCAGTAGGTGGACTGGATACTCTAAACTGGCCATAGGTGTGAGTGTGTGGTGTGGATGACCTGTGGTGGCAGGGCTAGCCACCAGACGGTGTAAACCTTGGCTCTAAATGATTGTCACTTTTGAAGTGATATCCCAACCCCATGAACAAAAATTGGAAAAATGGGGGTTGTGGATGAGCAGATTTAAAAAAGAAGCATCCAGATAATAAAATTAATGTTGCATTATCAGTTATACAATAAAGAGTGTAATCAAGAAACTACAGATTTCTGGGGACTTTCAAAATGTGTTTTTTATATGTATATTTTCACAGTACTATTTATCTGAAAAATAAAAAGATGATATTTTGACTGAAAAGTGATAATATTGTCATATTTTACGAAAATTACAGTAAGAGTTTCTTTTTTGAGTTAAACATGCTTGCACACGAGGTACTGGTGAAAGCATTCAACTGTGAGGGATTGCTGTCATCTAGTGGAACATTTCAGTATTTTTAATTCTGTTTTAAATTCCAAACTAGTCATCAGTCTCAGATAGCTAAACACTAGAAAAGAAAACAAAAATCTGTTTATAGAACCTCTGAGAAGAAGCAGTTTATACTGCACTGATTTGTGACATTAGATGATTTATTTTTATATTGTTCTCAGTGCCTCAGGTAGCACACTTGGTGCAGTAAGGCTGTAGGTTCCATTCCCACACCAGATAGTCAGATTAAATTTTCCCATTTGCCTGAGGTCCTAGATTGTTTATCAAAAAGAGTTGGGGAAGTTCCCAAGGACCCTGGCCAAATTTCTCCTAGCCAGTATCAGTACCACCAAAAAGAGGCCTTTGGCCTAGTGAAACTTACCTGATCAACAAAGTGCAAATACGTAAATAAATAAATAAATAAGTGACTGACCTTCAGTCAGTACACAAGGAAGTGCTCTACATACATGCAATGGTAATAGCATTCCTGGCAAACATAGAAAAAACTATAGTCCTTAAATGTCATACAGGAGTACACAAAACAATTTTCATCATATGATGAATTGTAAAAAAAATGTATAATGACCGATTAGTTTTTACTACTTAATCTGAATACAAGCTCAAGAATCTTCCTTTGAATTCGATCATATTTCATATGTGATCAGATAGTGCTTAACTGGAATTACTGAAACACAAATCACATTTGCTGCAAATTTCTGATTGAGCATTCTTGTTTGAAGCTCGTAAGACTAGTTACACCATTATAAAAAAGGGCATCAGAACTACACAGTTTAACATATGAATTCAAATTACAGGTATTAAAATGATCCACATATGCAAATCGGTAAGTCTCCTGTTTACGTCCTATTCAGAAACAGTGTTATAAGTTATTTTGGATGACATTTACCTTACTGTGCTTTCTTTTCCTTGTACTGTATTTTCTCTTCTTCTCTTTCCAAGAAAAAAAAAACCAGAGGAAGAGCTACCATAGTGCAGATTGTCATAAACACCTGAAGCAAGTGAGATGATGAGGCGCAGATCTGACAAACCGATTGTTGCAGGTTCCCATTAGCCACTAGTGAATGCACAGACATGTACAGGTATGGGATAATAATAAAGTTAAAAACAACTACCAGTAGAAGCATCAGTTTTCAGCAGCATTCGAAGTACTACTAGACTATGATGCACTTCTCTGTTAAGAGGTATCTGTAATGCAAGACAATATGGGTGTAATAAGAAAGCAGTCTGTACTTCCAGATTAGTAGAAGGGAAGCTACCATATACCTGGTAATGCTTCATGTTACTGTAACCTGGGTTGCATAAAGGAGAGCATTCTTGCCATGGTACAGCAGGTACTGAGAGGAGAGGTGTATTATACACCAGATGATACCTTTTAAAATGTTGTTATTGCCCCCCTTCAGTGACTTGAGAAGGCTTGATTTCACCCTTTATGCATGTATGGCAAGTTGTGTGTTTCTGTCCTTTTATCTGGTTTAATTTTTTCAAGTCTTTTGGCTTTCTAATACCATGATGGGAATGGAATTCATTCCGACATCAAAGTATGACTAAAGTTCATGAAATTAGTATTGTTTCAATCTTTGATGTTAGCCAAATGTGCTCTTCACAGCACCTGCAATGTGCCCACTGACTCCTTTTGCTATTCATATGGGGTCTATATTAGAACAGCGAAGAGGCATTTAATCAAACGCCTCTTCGTCGACACATAAAGAGCGAACACACTAAAGCGTGAATGCTCAAAACAGTGATTTCTTTCCCTGGGAAAGAAATTGCTTGGCCTTCCCCATGTGTTTGCCCCTTTCCCCAATGTAGTGTGATCTTGGAGTTGGTATATTTAAGTAGGGGTGTGGGGGGGGCAGGGGCACAGCCCCCTACTTAAAGTATTGTTTTAAAGTTTTTTTTTGTTTGTTTTGTTTGGGATTGTAAGCTTTCACTTACATAGGGTTGATAAATCAGCGTTCACTTTTTTAAGCGTTCACTGATTTAATATAGACCCATTCATATGGAGTTACATGTATCAGTAGCACCTATTGCTCCTACTGCTACTGGAGCAGGTATCTGGGTATCCTTCCTCCACATTGCTCTCATTTCTGCCTGCAAATTCTGGTATTTTATGACTTTCCATCTCTCTGTACGTAACACAGTGTAATCACTGGGTGTAACAATTTCAGTGATCAATGTTACCTTTGTCTTCCTTTCATGGACTACTATATCTGGTTTTCTTGCATCTGTTTTCTGAACTGTTGGTAATGGATGATCCCATGTTATATAGGTTCATAGGTTCATAGGTAGGTACTAGGCTATCTGCCCAAAGGCATTTATAAGCCTAGCTGGAATGTGTTGGCTTTTGCCGCCCCCTTAGATTAGTTCCATATACATATGTCCTGCAGAGTCATTGAAGTGATCGCCAGGATAAACTTTCTGTTTCCTATCCACTTATCAAGGTTTCTCTTGAAGAGTGTGAGTGAGGAGCTCTGCCTAATGTAGATTGGAATCTTGTTCCAGAGCATGGGAAGTCTCTGGGACAAGAATCTATCCCTCCAGCACATCCTATTTATTGTTGTGGTGAGGTTTAGATCCCCAGAGCGTGTGGCTTGAGAGGATGTGGTTTTCTTTAGGTGGAGCATGTCCATCAATTCTGGGTTGGACATAGCCTTGTATGTCAAGCATAGATCACCTCTGAGTAGGCAGTATGCAACCAAGTACAGCTGGAGTTTCTTCAGTCGAGCTGCATAGGGCATCTGATTGAAGCCAGTGATCCTCTTGATGAGGTTCCTCTGTGGTCTTTCCAGCTGTTGCAGGTGTCTTGTAAGGTACATCCCAAATGGGGCATTGTATTCTATGATGGATCTGATGAGTCATGCGTAGAGGGGCACAATGACCTCTTTTGATATGGATGCAAACCCTTTTGTGATTAGGTGGGCCACATAGAAGGATTTTCTAACCACTGTGGCAATGTGATTATCAAAGGAGAGATTACTGTCTACTTGGGTCCCCAGATCCCTTATTACGTCTTCCATATTTAGGGGGCTACCACCTATGTGGTAGTTTGTGGGTACTTTGTTTTTTCCAAAGGAGATGACTATGCACTTTTTGGCATTTAGCTTGAGGCCATGGTTTTGACACCAGGTATCTGTCTCAGTGAGACCTACTTTTTGGCATTTAGCTTGAGGCCATGGTTTTGACACCAGGTATCTGTCTCAGTGAGACCCTTTTGGAGGATGTCTGTGTCAGCCAGAGAGTCAATTATAGCCCCTAGTTTGCAGTCGTCTGTGAACTTGGTCAGCCATAGACCTCCTGTGCTTGCCTGTACCTCTGAGAAGTATATGCTGAACAGGAGGGGCCCTAGGACTGAGCCCTGGGGAACGTCACTTGTAACTGGTTTAGAGTCAGACCTAGCTCCCACAACTCTTACCATGTGGATTCTGTTCATGAGCCAGTTGGCAACCCATCTCGTGATGTAGGGGTTTATGTTCAGGCTGGTGAGCTTGTCTATAATACCAGAATGGGGAATATAATAATAATAAATAATAATAACCTTCATCATTCTCTATAATGCCTTGTGGCTCATGTTTCCAATACTTCTCCGCAACTTCAGTATTGTAATGTTTGTGCAATCCCCAATGCAACCATCTTGCCACATTATTATGCCTTTCATTATACAGGCCCTCTGTCAGTGGTGTATCAATCCCAGCAACAAAATGTGCGACTGCTTCCAATTCTAGTTTACAGCACCTGCATTTGTTTGTTTCTCCCTCAAGTACAATAAGAGTATGTAAACTAACAAGTACATAGTCCATTGAGCCACCCATATTAACCTTTCACTTTTTGGTTTAAATTTACCTCTCCTTAACCATTAATGCATCAGATCTGGATTGACATGAGGTTGTTCCAGGAGTTGTCTGTACTTTCAACTATATTTACGCCTTTTCCACATTTCTTGCCTTCTCATCTGATCCTTCTTATAATCATTATTTTCTTTTTTGGCACATTCAGTTGCTGCCTGATTTTTATCTACTTCTGGTTTAATTTCCATTCCCGTCTGACACCGATATGCTTCTGATAAACTAAGCAGGGAAGTTATCATAGACTTGTTCTCCTTATTTCACTATGTTTGCATCTAGTGAAGTCAGCAGATCTGAATGCAATCTTAAGACTGCAGCTCTATACATGTAATCAGTTTTGAGGAGGCCCATACCTCCTTCAGAATGAAGAATATATAGTCATGGTACGCACTGATTTTTTTATATATCATTTGATAAGTGTGAAGCATTTTTCTTTTTCTCTTGTTTTCCTATCCAACTGATCCAGTACCTTTTGGGGCCAGTGAATCACCCCCAAGACTGTAAGTTAGAACAGGAAGAGCAAATTGGTTTAAAGCTTGAACTTTGTTCCTAGATATTAGGGATGTTTTCAGTATTCATTTCAGTCTTCTAAAATATTCCTGAGTTTTATTTGCATTTGTTCATGTTTTATTGTTGATCCTTCATCACTTCCCAGATATTCGTACACTTCCTCCTGCTCAAGTTGCTTTACATCATTCTTGTCCCGGACTAATATGTTCTTGCTGCTGCAGCTTTCCTGCTTTAAATGTTGCTTTTGCACATATATGAAGACCAAATGACATTCTTATATCATCTCAGAAACTTTTGACCACTAACAATTGTGATTTCAGCTCCCCATCTGATGAATTATTCAGTTTTAAATCATCCACAAACAGAAGATGAGAAGTCTTCACACTTTGTTGTTTTCTGGGATCCAGACTGTAACTATGACATCATGTAAGTAGACAGCTTAGTATATTAGGAGCAAGACAAAAGAGCAGCAGTGGCAAAGAGTCACCCTGGAATACCCCCTTTGAATTTTTATACCTGGGATTGTCCTTTATCATGGCTTGGCTGCAAAGTGGTTTGCCATTGTTTTATGCCCACTGTAATGTAATTGATCAATGCAGAGTGTGTCTTATACATCTGTAAGCACTTTGTCCATGAATGTGAGATGCTGTCAAATTCTTTTTGTAATCTCTCCATGGATGGTGCAGTGGTGCAGCAGTAGTGTTGTCACCTCACAGCAAGAGGTTCTCCAGTTGGAATCTTGGCTAGAGGGCCTTCTGTGTGGAGTCTGCATGTTCTCTCTGTGTTTGTGTGAGTTTGTTCCAGTTTCCTTCCACGTTACAAAGGCATGCATCTGGAGAGTTTCTACCCGGGTCTCCCCAGAAAATTGGCTTTGTTACAAGTTGGAATTTCCTGGTTAACAAATAGATAATGCCATACTTAGATTCCTCACCTTTTTACAATTCTCCATTATGATTTTATGTAACAATAAATTATCCTTTCTTTCATATGACTTTCTTTTGTTACTGTTTTGTTCTATTGCCATGATTGAATTTTCTTATAAATGACTATAAACTCCCTTGGCATCAACTCCAGCATATGGTTTACACATTGTTGGAATGCAAGTTGTATAGTTTTTGTGGCGAGCTGGCGGGTGCACTCTTAAGGAAGACTATTTTTTTTAGTTGTTAACCTTGTTTCAGTTTCTCTGGCTATTACTTCATCTCATTTCATATCATGAACATTTGAACTTCTTACTATTTATTTTACTTCTTCTGTCCATTTAGCATCTTTCTCATGTTCCACAGGGTCTTCATAGATATTTCTCCAAAATATATATATTTCTTTTTTTGGTAGTTTCTATACATTTTGCTTTGTTTCCCAATTCCCTGTAAAACTTTTTGGGTCATAATGAAATGTTTATTTTGTACTTTTCCTTTATATCTATCTGTATATCTTCTACGTTTTTCTGCCTGTGCTGATATCTTCAGTTTATTATTTCCAATAGTGCATGATAGATCCTGGTCTGTTCTGATAGTGTGCATTGGTTTTTATCATGTCTATCTTTCTAAGTAGTTTTACTGTTCTGTTCCCTTTTCTATATTCTTCTAACAGTGACACCTCTTGTTTTAATTGCTTTATCGTTTTCTCTGTTTGATACTTCCACAATGGCATTTGATTTCTTCGCATCCTTTCCTTTCCCTTATTGCCATGTGTTTTATGGTAAAACTTTAACTGTTATTAATTTAGCTGCACAATAATATATCCTTTTTACTTCTGTTACATCACATGAATTTCTGTTAATAGCCTTGGTTATTGTGCTCATTTGTTTTATCAGACTTCTAACATTTTGGGTCTTACTGACTTCCTGTAATCTATTTCTTTCATTGATCTTAATATGTCTATGGCCCAAACTGCAGAATCCTATATAAACGCATTCTATGGACATCTCCAGGAATGCATGGATCATGCTATCCCAAACAAAACCAAAACCCAAACATCCAAAGGCAGGCGTCCAGTCTGGTGGACCCCAGCCATAAATAAACTATACAACAGAAGGAGGAAGATACTACATGATAGAGCAAAATCCCTAATAGGGAAGGCGTCCCTGATCAGTACTAGCAAAAAATTACGATCCTCATAAAATCCTCCAAGGCCAGCTTTGAGAGAAAAATTGCTCAGGACACTAAAGACAATCATAAGGCTTTTTTCAGTTATGTTAGGAACCTGGGATGCAACTCCCAGACTTGTTCTGAGTTGATTCTAAACGACAAAAAATACACTGAACCCACAGACATCGCCAATATCCTGGCAGACAGGTTCAGTGCAAACTTCTCCACCCCCTCCCCCAAAAAAGAGCAAGTATCTATCCCGGCAGAGGGCTGCCTCCCAAACATCTCTGATGCTCAGGTGAAGGCTGCCCTCTCCAAAGCAAAAAACACTGCTTCCATGGGACCAGATGGCGTCCCGGGTTGCATCCTACATGAACTCCAAGAAGAACTAATCCCTCAAATAAAACAGCTGTACAATCTCAGCCTCACTACAGGATATGTGCCCACAGAATGGCGTACAGCAACAGTGGTCCCACTCCACAAATGTGGAGCCTCCACGGACCCTGGAAACTATCGCCCCATAAGCCTGACTAGCTTAGTCTGCAAGGCTATGGAGAGGATCATCATGGAGCTCATAAACAAAGACATTGGGGACCTACAGACACTAGATCCTACCCAGTTCGGCTTCATCAAGGGCAAATCCTGCCTTTTGAACCTGGTTGACTTTTTTGAAACAGTCACCAAAGCCATAGATGAAGGGAAGGTAGTCCACACAGCCTATCTGGACCTAGCAAAGGCATTTGACACAATACCCCACTCGGGCATCATAGATAAGCTATCCAGCTTAAATATAAACCCCTATGTCACAAGATGGGTCACAAACTGGCTCAAAGACAGAACCCACAGAGTGAGAGTTGCTGGAGCCATGTCAGACTCAAAACCGGTCACAAGTGGCATCCCACAAGGTTCTGTCCTGGGACCGCTCTTGTTCGGTATATACTTTTCTGAGGTACAGGCCAATGTGGGAGGACTATGGCTCACCAAGTTCGCAGACGACTGCAAACTAGGCGCCATAATCAACTCTCCAGCTGACACAAACATCCTTCAAAAAGGTCTCACAGAGACGGATAACTGGTGCCAGAGCCATGGTATAAAGCTAAATGCCAAAATGTGTGTAGTCATACCCTTTGGCAAAAACAATGTGCCCACAAATTACCACATAGGTGGTAACCCATTAAGTACAGAGAAATAAATTAGGGATCTGGGGACCCAAGTTGATAGCAATCTCTCCTTTGACAACCACATTGCCAAAGTGGTTAGAAAGACCTTTTACATAGCCCACCTTATCATGAAAGGATTCACATCTAGATCAAAAGAGGTAACTGTGCCCCTTTATTCATCCCTCATCAGGCCCATCATAGAATACAATGCCCCTTTTGGGATGTACCTTACCTGACACCTGCAGCAATTAGAAAGACCCCAAAAATACCTCACCAAGAGGATCAAGGGACTCAAACAGATGCCATATGCTGCTCGGTTAAAAAAACTCCAGCTCTACTCAGTTGCATACCGCCTACTTTGAGGCGATCTATGCCTGACATATAAAGCTATGTCCAATCCAGAATTAATGGACATGCTCCACCTCAGTAAATCTAAATCCCTTAGAGCCACACGCTCGAGGGACTTGAACCTCAGCACTGAAATAAATAGAACTTGCTGGAGGGACAGATTCATAACCCAGAGTCTCCCTTTGCTCTGGAACAGAATTCCAATTCATGTTAGGCAGAGCACCTCACTGAATCTCTTCAAGAAGAATCTTGATGAGTGGATGGGGGATCGTAGGTTTGTCCCGGGGATTACTTCCGTGTCACTATTAGACAGAGGCACAGCAAACTAAACCTTAAAAAGGGCACAGTATACTCAAATCAAGGGGTGGCGTAAGCCAAACAAAATCGGGCTAGGCTTATAATTGCCCCAGGGCAGATAGCCTAGCATGAACCTATGAACCTAGTAAATTGAGAAACTCTTCGCTTAGATCATTTTATTCTAAACTGAGGGTACATTATTTGATGTTGTTCATTTTCATCACTGCTCCAGTAGACTTAGCTATATTGGTTTTATCCTGCCAAGGGTATAACAGATGCCAGCTTCCACATACCCAAATTGTCAAGCAGCTCTAGCTGAGCTGACTAAAAGACACGTTTGTGCGTGAAGCCCATTACAGATTTACTGCTGCAGAAGAGTATGCTCTTCTCACCCTTTTGAGGATTGATGATCGGCTTGTGCTTTCCTTAGCTGGGCTGATAAGTTTCCTTGGGGAAAAAGACTTCAGTTTTCTTATATTTTTTTACTGTTTTTTTTTTTTTTTGTTTGTTTTTTTTACTTTCTTCTTAAGGAAAGTTAATTTAAAGCTAGAAGTGCTGTGTTTTATTGCATTGTCTTGAGACTGTAACATACTTTTAAACAGAGCACTCATTGTTTCTGTCAGTTTAAATATCAGCATATTTATAATATTAAAGCTAAAAATACTAAAAATACTCTTTATAAACACACACTAGAAAAAGTGTTCCACATTGAATTCAGATTTGGTATTACTGAGCTAGTAGAGTTAAACCCGAGGGGTTGTGACAGGGAGAACAGGCTGGAATACAGGGAGCTGCTTTGGCAATTTAAGGTGAATGCCTTTAGCTACTCTGGTTTGTATGACCATGTCTCTATACAGCCTGTTCTAAAATTATGTGGCAGTTATAGGGAATGCTTTTACCCGGTGTGCATTTTAAGGAAGACTGATTTCCTAGAATTGTTTTTAAAAAGTTTAAGTTTTTTTAGACTGTTCTAACTTTTAAGCTTTTGTAATAGAAAATGTATGAGAAGGGGTTGTATTATTTTAATTTTGATTGTATATCATTCTTTATAAATGTTTTATAGTAAAC
This sequence comes from Protopterus annectens, assembly GCF_019279795.1. Classification (NCBI taxonomy): domain Eukaryota; kingdom Metazoa; phylum Chordata; order Ceratodontiformes; family Protopteridae; genus Protopterus; species Protopterus annectens. The sequence goes on along the minus strand of NC_056735.1, from coordinate 805,937,664 downwards.
CACTTTTCATTTCTGATGAAGTCCTGAATAGTATGGCTGAAAGTGCTTAGATGCCTTATGTTTTTTTTTCTTATTAAAGGTGTCTTAAAAGTCTATCAATCTAGACTTGATTTTTTAAGGAAAAATCTCAGTTTGCCTTATGTACTCTCACCTTGCTGGTGGTTACCAGTTTAAAAGTATTGTTAATTAACTGATGATGTGGGGCTACCATAGTGTTTGAAAGTGCATTTTACTACGTTTTTCTATAAAAAAGTAGCATTTGTGGACTGGTAGTTTTACTGGCATTGTTTGTTTTCCCCAGGATAGCGGTACAATTTTCACTTGAAAGTAAGCAGAAGGGATAACCAGCGTCAAAACAGAATATTTCCATATGGTTGTCTAAGGCTATTTGTTATACTCACCACAACAAATCTACTCCAGCCAGGGTCAACGCCCAGTCAACAAGGACCTTGGCTTCTTCTATGGCTATTTGGGAAGAGTTGGATTCTATACATATTGTAGAAGCTGCTACTTGTCCTCTTTATGTCTTTTACAAAGCACTATAAACTGTATTCCCTCTCTAGGTCTAGGTCATGCTTTGGTAGAACCATCCTACAGTGGCTCCTGGACCTTCTCCTTCCACCTCTCGCATATAGTTATTTATGGTAATGTATAGTTAGCTATGGTAATGTACCCATATAGCTAAGGCTACTGCAGCAGTGTTCAATATGAAAAACATAGTGTAGTTGAGGAAGTTGAACTTACCATAACAGTAGATATTTGAATGATCACTGCAGTAACTCCTCCCTCCCTACACCCCCCTGCTATTTAGTGTGTTTTTTTATGCCAGGTGTGAGACTGCCAGCCAAATAATCATATGTCATTTGTGAATATTAATATGATCCATAGGCTTGTTTTAGAAATGAAAGAGAACTACGGATATGTTATATGATATTAAACTACTAGTGCAGAAATGTGTGTTGAACTGTATGTTCTGTACTGAGCTTCAAGAATGTAACCACAGTGTACCCTACTGGAAAAGAACAAAGTTAATTTGCAAACTCTAAGAAAATAAGTGAATTGTTTCACGATTGTGTTTATTTCTCAGTTTCACTGAAGGAGACAGTATGTCTACAGCTAGAGGTTTCTTTCTATTGTCTTGAAACAGAAATAATTACTAGGTTTGGAATGTAAGGTATTTTTATTGCACTGTGACTTTCTAGTAGCTGCACATCTGAGAGATAAGTATTTTTCACAGAGAAATGTTAAATTTTGTTGGTATCTGTTAGCCTGAGAACTGAAGGCAGGTGATAAATAGTGATGTCATCCAGATGACCCAGCAGTAATGTTTTGATATTAATTTGGGAACTCTCTCAGAGACTGTGCATTTTGTATCTTGTCTTTGGACCTGAAAATATCCATTCAGCACTTCTCATCTGCATTTGCCTTGCTCTGTAAGTATGTTATTTAAGAATAGTATTTCTTTTAGAGATAGTTAAGAATGTAGTAAAGATTAGTTTAGATGTTTTCTGTATTTATTTGAGACTGTCCTGCAATGTTGTTTTCAAATATTTATTGTGATTCTGAACTTTGTAGTCACTGTGTTGTTATTGAGTAGTGTTTTGTTCTTTTATTGTTTATTAGTAAATATATTTAACCTTTTAATTGTGGCTGGTTTGATTAGAGATATTTAAGCTCTTACAGTACTTGCATATGTGGTTGGTGACAGTGTTCAGGCCACTCCTAAATAGCCTTGAAAGTATTGGTCACACTTACCATTTGGATAATAGTAACATTGCACAATAAGATTGGTCACCCTTTGGAAAGGGCCTTAAAGTAGCTGATAAGGGGTTCTGGTGGCAGTGCTAATTACCTTATGGTCTGGACAGAAGGAGACATAACTAGTAAACTTGTGCCAGCCTTTCCTTGGTGTGTGTTTGTGTATAAATCATATCTCAAACTATGTGTGTATGTCAGCTACTTGGGCAGGGACATGAAGCGCTGGGTGGACAGAGAGGGTTCTGGGAGAACTTGGCTTGGAACCCTGACTAAGGAGTCAAGTCTATAGCTGTGTCAGTGGGGAGTTTTATTGGGGGGGTCTGGAGAAAGAGAGAGAAACCAGCCCCAGACTGACTGTGATCTCTGTGTATTCTTAAGGGAACTTGTACTTTATTGTGTATGTACTTGTCATCCTTCCAATGTGTATGTCCATCACTGGTGCTAGTGGTGAGGATTGAGGCTCCTTGATTACTGGGCCAGTGCAGGGGCATCACATATTAATTTGTTGGCAGTGATGGGATAGCCACATCACATATTAATTTGTTGATAGTGGTGAGTTAGCCACATCACATATTATTTGGCTTGTAATGGTGTGGATATTGAATTCCTGTAGCCTGTGTACAGTGGTCACTGAAGGTGTGTGTACTCTCAATCAGCCACACAGTGAACATTCAGAGTTCATATCACAATTGTTTTATTTTTTGTTAACTTAGTTAGTCAGGGAGAGCAGGCAAGCATGTCAGCAGAAGAGTATGACAAGCTGACAAGGAGCAACTTGGCTGAGATGTGCCAGGATAAAGGACTGGTGCATGCCAACCTGACTAAAGCAGACATGATTGCAGCTTTATTCACAGCTGCATCAGAGAATAGCAACCAGGAGGACAATCAGACTGGCCGTGGAGATGTACAACTGTCAGAAAATGGACAGGTCAACCTTTCCACAGAGGACTTAAAAAAATCTGTCTGGAGTTAAAGAGACTTGAGTTGGAGGCCAAGCATTTAGAAATAGAAGCAGCAGAGGGACTGAGATACCTGGAAGCTGAGGAGAAGGAGAGGCAGAGACAAAAGGAGATGCTGACTCTTCGCCAAGTAACCAAACCCCAGAAGCAACAAACGTCAGTAAATTTCTTCCACAATTTACAGAGGGGAATAATTTTGATAGTTTCATTCATATATTTGAGAGGGTATGTAAACAGTATAATGTTGACCAAGGACACTGGGTATGGTTCCTGACCCCCCTAACTCCATGGTAAAGCTGTAACTGTTCTTTCAAAGCTGTCTGACACTGATTGTTTAAATTATAATGTTGTAAAGAACTGTTTGGTAGAATGTTTTAAGTTAACACCTGAAGCTTATAGAAAAAAAGTTTTGTGAGCATAGACGCAAAGCAGATGAAAGTGTGTGTGAATATGTTGCTAAACTAAGCACTTATTTTCATAGGTGAGTGATTGTATGTGAGGTCACCACTTTTGAAGAGCTGGCAGACCTTTTGGTGAGGGAACAAGTCCTTAGCACTTTGAATTGAGGACATGAGAATTTGGTTAGCTGATATACAATATAATATTGTAGATAAGTTGGGGAAGAAGGGAGACCTATACCTAGCAAAAGGACATCACTGCACAGGAAAGGGGCACCCAGTGCTGCTCATGGGTCTAAGGGAACCCATGGTGTGCAGGCCAGACTGCCCCCACAGAGTCCGCCAGTAGCGGGGAAGCCACTAGTCCAGGTACATGTCCAGGACCTAGGGTTAAATGTTTTAAATGCAACCAGTGGGGCCATTTAGCATATAGATGTTCACAGAGGCAAGGTAGGGAACAAAAGGTGGGAGAGCCAGTAAGTGGGAATGACAAAATGCCAACAGTAGGTTGTCTTGAGACAACAAGGGTACCAAACTACTACAAGAGATTATATACTATCTTAGTGAATGGGAAAGAGGCCATGGCTAAGAGAGAGACACAGCCTCTGACCTAACCTTTGGGATGCCTGCAATGGTTACAGAGGAGTACTATTTGCTTGGGCAGTCTACTCCAGTCAGAGCTTTAGGAGAGAACCCATTACAAATACCTTTGGCTAGGGTTCACCTTGTCTGGGAGGATGGAAAAGGACGCCAGCAAGTAGGTGTGTTTGTGGATATCCCTGCAGATGTCCTGCTAGGGAATGATTTTGATAATGGAGTACCATGTATGCATGCAGTTACACGCAGTCAGGCTTGGAGACAAGCATGTGGGTCTGGTAGCCTGGGGAGACGATGACAGACCGCACACTTGCAGCCAGGACTGGTGAGGTTGTTACTTTAAGAGGAAGCTACACTGTAGCAATGAGACTGAAGGTGAACCACAGCTGCTTGTGGGTACTGATGTTCCCTTGGACAGAGTGACTGCACAGGCAGAGGTGAGTATTAGTACCCAGGCTAACAGTGAGACACTGCTATCAGAGGATACCAGACTTCCTGTGGAAGGGGACTTGGGAAGGGTTACAAAGAGAGAGTTGAGACAGGCTCAGCTCTTAGACCCTACATTACAAGGCCTGAGGGAGGTAGCTAGTGAGACACCTGATTCTCAAGGGAAGGGGGAGTCTGTATACTGGGACAAAGGATTACTGTACAGACAGTGTATGCCTGAGGGAGAGCTAGAGGGTGAAAGAATGCAGCAGTTGGTAGTGCCCAGAGCCCACCGTCTGGCACTTCTAGCCAAAGCCCATGATATTCCCTTGGCAGGTCATATGGGCATAAAATATACAAAGAGACGTATTATGCAGAACTTCTATTGGCCTGGGATTTCCAGACATGTAACAGGGTACCACAGGACCTGTGAGCAGTGCCAAAAGGTAGCAAGCCAGGAGACAAGGTGAAAGTTCCTTTGTTGCATTTGCCTGTGATTGAGGAGCCATTTCAGAGGGTAGCTATACATATTGTGGGGCCTCTGAGTACCCCAAGTTCCACAAGGAAAAAGTATATCCTAGTGGTAGTAGATTATGCTACCAGATACCCTGAGGCAGTGGCTCTGTCCTCCATTGAGGCAGAAAAGGTGGCAAATGTTTTGTTAGAGATGTTCAGCAGGGTAGGTTTCCCAAAAGAAATACTGACTGACAGAGTTGCCAATTTCATGTCAGACCTGCTTGATTGTCTGTGGAAGTACTGTGGGGTGAAGCACCTAAAGATCACCCCCTACCATCCCCAGACTAATGGTCTTGTTGAGAGGTTAAACTCTGCACTCAAGACCATGCTATGGGCATTTGCAAACCAGTTTAAGAGAGACTGGGACAAATATTTGCTCCATCTGTTGTTTGCTTACAGAGAGGTTCCCCAGGAATCCACAGGTTTTTCACCCTTTGAGTTGTTGTATGGGCATAGGGTGAGGGGACCTCTAGATTTGATTCGAGATGAGTGAGAGGGTGAGTGTGAATCCCACAAGGACTCTGTTGTGGCATATGTCCTAAACCTCAGGACAAGGCTCAGGGAATTCATGGGCTTGGCCCAGGAGAACCTGGCAGAAGCCCAACAGCAGAAAAAGATCTGGTATGACAGGAATGCTCAAGCTAGAGAGTATGCTGTAGGGCAGCAGGTAAAGGCTCTCATTCCTGTCAGACACCACAAGCTGCAGGCAGCTTAGGAGGGACACCCTACAAGGTGGTAAGTAATGTCAGTGATGTTAACTACATGGTCAAACTGCTAGGCAGGAGGCAGGGGCACAAATTGTACCATGTTAAAATGATGAAACCTTACCATGATAGGGAGGCCTTTGTGCTGAGTATTTGCAGCAGATTGCAGGAGGAGTCTGAGGGGGATCTGGTGACTAATCTCCTCAGTGAGGCTCGGACTGACACCTCAGTGAAGGGGCAGCAATGTCCCAGCAGCTATCCCCTACCCAAGTTTGAGAAATCCGAGCAGTGTTACAGGAATATGGGAACTTGGAAACCAGGGTGCACCAACCTGGTGCAGCACCATGTGGATACAGGACCCGAAAGGCCTATTAAGCAGGCCACTTATAGGGTGCCTGAGAAAACAAACTCTAAGGGAGGAGATGCAAGAAATGTTGGAACTAGGGGTAATTCAAGACTCCAGCAGTCCCTGGGTCCCCCTAGTGGTGCTGGTACTAAAGAAAGATGGCAGCACCAGATACAGGAAATTAAATAGTCATACAGAGTCAGATGTTTACCCCATGCCTAGGACAGATGAAGCTCTAGAGCAGCTGGGTGGGGCTAAGTATCTTACTACCATTGATCTCACCAAGGGTTACTGGCAGGTGCGCTTGACTCCCAGTGCTAAAAAGAGGTCAGCCTTTGTGACTCATTTTGGCTTGTATGAGTTCACAAAGATGCCCTTTGGGATGAAAAATGCAACAGTGACTTTCCAGAAGCTGGTAGATCCTATCTTAGCAGGAGCAGGAGATTTTGCCCTTGCTTACCTAGATGATATTGCCATCAACAGTCTTTCTTGGCAAGAGCACCTTCAGCATGTCAGGGAGGTGCTGAGCAGACTACACAGGGCAGGGTTGAACATTAAGCCCAGCAAGTATCAGGTGGGTATTGCAGAGGTCTCCTCCCTGGGACATAGAGTGGGGAATGGTAAGATCAGGCCAAAACCTGCCAAAGTGGAAGCCATTCAGGCACGGCCTGCCCCTGTTACCAAAAAGCAGGTGAGAGCATTTTTAGGGACAGCAGAGTACTACAGAAAGTTTGTTGCCAGTTATGGTACCATAGCTGCTCCCTTCACAGACCTTACAAGGAAAACAGGCCAGATAAGGTAGTGTGGACCCCAGCATGTGAACAGGCATTTCAGAAGCTTAAAGGAGCTTTGGGAGGACCCCTGTGTTAGCCAGTCCAGATTACAGCAAATATTTGTTGTGCAGGTGGAAGCTTCAAACCATGGGGTGGGGGTTGTACTTAGCCAAGTTTCTTCAGAGGAAAAAAGGGCACAGTGGTTTATCTCAGTCATAGGCTGGAGACTCCAACCCAGGGAGGAATGCTTTGTAGCTGTAGAAAAGGAATGCCAAGCCATAGTGTGGGCACTGCAGAAACTTCAGCCTTATCTGTATGGAAGGAAATTCACTGCAGTTACAGACCACAATCCCTTAACATGGCTACATCGAGCCAGCTAGCAAAATGCCAAGTTACTAAGGTGGAGCCTAGGGTTGCAAGCATATGATATTACAGTGCAGCACCGCAGTGGGGTTAGCAATGCCAACACAGATGGGCTCTCAAGACAGGGAATGGGGTAAGGTATTCCCAGATGGGATCAACCCTCTCAAGCAATGTTTCTCAAGGGTCACTTGAAAAACTAGATTGAGTTTTCGGGGGGGGGGGGTTGTGAGGCTGCCAGCCCAGCTATCTAGAATTTTGCAAATAATTATATGTCTTTTGTGACTATTAATATGATCCATAGGCTTGTCTTACAAATGTAAAAGAAATATATGTTATGTATATATTAAACTACTGGTGCAGAAGTGTGTGTTGAACTGTATGTTCTTTACTGAGCTTCAATAATGTAACCACAGTGTGCCCTACTGGAAAAGAACAGAGTTAACTTGCAAACTCTAAGGAAATAAGTGAATTGTTTTACGACTGTGTTTATTTCTCAGTTTCACTGAAGGAGACAGGATGTCTACAGCTAGAGGTATCTTTCTATTGTCTTGAAACAGAAATAATTACTAGGTTTGGAATGTAAGGTATTTTATTGCTCTGTGACTTCCTAGTAGCTGCATATCTGTGAGATAAGTATTTTTCACTGAGAAATGTTAAATTCTGTTGGTATCTGTTAGCCTGGGAACTGAAGGCAGGTGACAAATAGTGATGTCATCCAGCTGACACAGCAGTAATGTTCTGATATTAATTTGGGAACTTTCTCAGAAACTGTGCATTTTTTATCTTGTCTTTGGACCTGAAAACATCCATTCAGCACTTCACATCTACATTTTCCTTGCTCTGTAAGCAAGTTATTTAGGTATAGTATTTTTTAGAGATAGGAATATAGTAAAGATTACTTTAGATGTTTTCTGTATTTATTTAGACTGTCCTGCAATGTTTTAAAATATGTCCTGTGATTTTGAACTCTGTAGTCACTATGTTGAATTATTGAGTAGTGTCTTGTTTCTTTTATTATTTATTATTACATATATTTAAACCTTTTATTTGTATCTGGTTTCTTTAGAAATATTTAAGCTTTTAGAGTACTTGCATATGAATTTGGTGACACTGTACAGGCCACTCCTAAATAGCCTTGAAAGCATTGGTCACACTTACCATTGGGATAATAGTAGCATTACACAGTAAGATTAGTCACCCTTTGGGAAGGGCCTTAAAGTAGTTGATAAGGAGCTTGGTGGCAGTGCTAACTACCTTATGGTCTGGGCAAAAGGGGACTTAGCTAGTAAACCTGTGCCAACCTTTCCCAGGATTTTTGCTACATTATTTATGGAGTGATTTTTCAACTGTGTTTGGGATTAAATACTGTTTTTTTATAAACCCTTCGACTTGATTATTGGTTTCCAGGCACTCAGAGTTTTGTTTTTGTTTCACAGGTATGTGTTTGCGTATAAATCAAATCTCAGTGTGTGTGTATATTAGCTACTTGGGCAGGGACATGAAGTACTGGTTGGACAGAGAGGGTGCTGGGAGGACTTTTCTTGGAACCCTGGCTATGGACTCAACTCTATAGCTGTGCCAGTGGGGAGTCTTATTGGTGATCTGGAGAAAGAGGGAGAAACCAGCCCCAGACTGATTGTGATCTCTGTGTGCTCTTAAGGGAAATTGTACTTTACTGTGTGTGTACTTATCATCCTCCCAATGTGTATGTCCCTCACTGGTGCTAGTGGTGAGGATTGAGGCTTCAAGATTACTGGGCCAGTGCAGGGACATCACACAAGGGTGTGGACTTTTATTTGTTTTTATTCCTAGCCTTACCCTTTCAGGACTCAGCCTCCTTCTTTCTGCTGGCAGGAAAGCTCTGATTGGCTTTGCAACCAAATTTGTCCTTTAGTCAGCTCAGCTCAAGCTGCTTGACAGTTTATGTGTATGAAGGTGCTTTGAAGCATTGGAAGCTGGCCAGCTGTTATGTCCTTGGCAGGATATAACCCATACAGCCAAGGCTACTGCAGAAATGATCATTGGAACATCTACTGTTATGGTAAGTTCAGCTTACACAATGGTCCTTTCTTTTTTTCCTGAGGGAATTCTACAAAAAGTTTCAGATCTTCCTGTAACATATTCTCTTCAGCAGTATCCTGCATCACCTGTTGCTCTTTCAAATGGGAAGTCATTGGCCTTTCACTCCACATCATTGACTGCATCAGAGTTACCACCATTTACTGTCCCTTCCCTTGCTGTGCAACTCCCACTGAACTTTTGTGCTGGTTTCCTTTTGAAGGCTCCAGAGTATCTTCATCTGGCAAGTGATCAGATCCTTCCTATTACACATCATTCTCCTTAATTTGGGGACTTATTTTTCCATCATACTGTGACATTACCTGAGTTGCATTTTCTACACCAATTCCTTCACTTCACAGGTAATCAATAACTTTAGTTTCTATTTCTTTAACGTCTCCATTAGTATTGTTTTCTACTTTCTCCCTTTATTTTCTTATTTTTGTACTGTGATTTTTTTTCCATATTCAGATGCCTTTGCCTATATTTCTCTTCATATATCTTTGATGTTGCATTTTTGTATTGGCTAATTTTGCTTTCTCCTTTGAATAAATATTGCACCAGATTAAATCACTTTTTCTTTCCTATGTCCATATTTCTTCTTCAGATATCTTCCGCTCCACCTGCTTCTTCTTACTTTGGGGACTATGTTGTTCCATCATGCTGTGATATAACCTGTGTTAGACTTTCTACACTTTGGGTATTCCATAAGTTCAGCTTCTATTTGTTTAACTTCTACTTCCCTAATGTTCTGTTCTATGTTCCTCCTTTATGCTCTTATTTTCTTTATATTTCACAATTTTTAATTTCTCCAAATCTTTTGAGTTTCTAATACATGATGGGAATGTACCCCATTACTAAGTCAAAATATGATTAAAGTTCAAGAAATTAGTATTGTTTCAATCTTTGATGTCAGCCAGAAGTGTTCTTCGCAGCACTCAGAATGTGCCCAGTAATGATTCCTTCTGCAATTCGTATGGAGTTACATGTATTGGTAACATATCTAAATACAATTGTAGATTCTACGTATCTTTCTTCCACATTGCTCTCATTTCTGCCTGCAAATCTTGATATTTTATGACTTTGTGTCTCTCTTTATGCAAAACACTGCAGTCACTGGGTGTGGTGATTTCAATAATCAGTGCTGCTTTTGTTTTGTTTTTTTCATGGACCATTATATCTGGTTCTCTTACGTCTATCTTTTGAACTGCTGGTAAAGGGTGATCCGATGTGATGTAGACTTCATCATTTTCTGTGATGCTTTGTGGCTCATGTTTCCAGTGTTTTTCAGCTACTTCAATATTATAATATTTGCACAATTCCCAGTGCAACACTCTTGCCACATTATTATGCCTTTCAGTATACAGTCCTTCTGCCATTAGTATGTCACAACAAGCAACAAGGTGTGCAACTGTTTCCAATTCTATTTTACAAACCTTACCATAGATTTTGTAAACTAACATGTACGTAGTCCACTGTCTTGGGCCACCAATATTAACTTTTCATCTTTTGCTTTGAATTCACCTCTCCTTAACCATTTATGCATTCGATCCTGATCAACATGAGGTAGTTCCAGGAGATTTCTATACTTGCAACTATATTTATGCATTTTCCACATTTCTTGCCTTCTCGTCTGATCCTTTACCTTATATTCTTTCTTTTGCTTTTTTGGCGCATTCAGTTGCTGCCTGATTTTTTCTACTTCTGGTTTGATTTCTGTACCTGCTTGACGCCAATATACTTATGCTAGACTAAGAAGGGAAGTCACCTTAGATTTATTCTCCTCATGTTTCAAAACTTTCACTATGTTTGGGTCTTGTGAGGTCAGCAGATATGTATGCAGTCTCACAATTGCAGATCTATACATGTAATCAATTTCAAAGAAGGCCCATACCTCCTTTGAAACGGGGAATATGTAATCTTGGTATTCACTGATTTTTATAAATCATTTGATGAGCATGAAGCATCCTTCTTGGTTTCCTGTCTAATCTATTCAACAGCTTTTGGGGCCAGTCAATCACTCCAAAACTGTAAGTTAGCCTTAGGACAGGAAGAGCAAATTGGTTTATAGCTTGAACTTTGTTCCTAGATGTCAACACTGTTTTCAGGATTAATTTAAGTCTTCTAAAATATTCCTTACTGAGTTTTATTCACATTTGTTCATGTTTTATTCTTGATTCTTCATCATTTCCCAAACATGTATACACTCCCTCTTGCTCAAGTTCTTTTATATCACATTCCTGTCCAAACTGATGTTTTCTTGGTGCTGCAGCTTTCCTGCTTTAAAGGTTGCTTTTGTACATTTATGAAGGCCAAATGACATTCTTATATCATCTGAAAAAGTTTTGACTACTTGCAGCTGTGCTTTCAATTCTTCATCTGATGAGGTATACAGTTTTAAATCACTAACAAAGAGAAGATGAGAAGTCTTTACACTTTGTTGCTTTCTGGGAGCCAAATAATAGCCATGGCCTAATCTGTTAAGCAGACAGTTTAATGGGTTAAGGGCAAGGATTGGATTTTTATCCCTGGAATAATAATTTGTCCTTTATCATGCCTTAACTGCATAGTGGTTTGCCACTGTTTCATGGTCGCTGTGATGTAGTTTATCAGTGTAGGTGTATCTTACACAATTTTAAGCACGCTTGTATCCATGAATGTGGGATACTGTAAAATGCATTTTTTTGTAGTCTATCCATACCATACTTAGTTTCTCCCTTTTTTTACAGTTCTCCACTATTATTTAACAACAAATGATCCTTTGTTCCATATGACTTTTTTATTACCCTTTTGTTCAATTGTCATAATTGAGTTTTCTTCCAAATGACTATAAACTCTGTTGGCATCAATTCCAGTGTATAGTTTATACATTACTGGAAGGCAAGTGATTGGTCTATAATTTTTATGTTAGCTTGCAAGTTCCAAGTAGGAGTATTATTTTCCTGTTGTTATCCAGGCTGGTGTATGTTCATGGTGTGCATATAAACAGTTCTTAGTCATGGCTAAATCTTCATGCAAAGATGTTAATACTTTTAGCCAAAAGTTAAGTACTGCATCTGGGCCTGGAGGGTTCCAGTTAGAGGCTTTTCTTAACTTTGTTTCGATCTACCTGGCCATTACTTCATCCTATTTCATATCCTGTACATTTGAACTTCTTTTTTTTCTTTTACTTCTTCTATCTAGTTAGCATCTCTATTATGTTTCACAGGATCTTCATAAATACTTCAACATATATCTATTCTTGATTTTTTTGTGGTCTTTCATTTCCTTTTACTTGTTTCCCAATTCTCTATAAACTTTTTGAGTCATCAATATATTGCTTATTTTGTACTTTTCCTTTATATTTATCTGTGTATCTTTTAAGTTTTTCTGCCTGTGCTGATATTTTTAGTTTATTATTTGTGATACTACATGATAAATCCTGATCCGTTATAATACTGTGCATTGCTTTTATCACGGCTATTTTTATGAGCATTTTTGTTGATCTGTTCCCTCTTCTATACTCTTCTAATAGTGACACTTCTTGTATTAATTGCTTTATAGTTTTCTCTATTCGATATTTCCATGATGGCATTCAGTTTCTACCTGTCCTTTCCCTTACTAACCTGTGTTCTTGTGGCACAACTTTATCTGTTATCAATTTGGCTGCACAGTAATGTAGCCTATTTACTTCTGTTTTATGACATGAATCTCTATGGACAGTCCCAATTACTGTGTTCATTTGTTTTATCAGACTTCTAACTTTTTTGGGTTTTATTGCTCTTCTGCAGTTTGTTTCGTTCATTGATCTTAAGGTGTCTACCCATCTCTATTAAATCAAGTAACTCTTCTCTTACATCATTTTCTTCTAAACTGAAGGCACATTCTTTGTTCACTATTTCATGTGGGCATTATACAGAAAGTTCCAGAGCTTCTTCCTGTGCCACGTTCTCTTCAGTTTCACCCCATGTCATCCATTGCTCTTTCATATGGGAACTCACTGGCTTATCACTCCACCTCATTGACTGTGTCAGAGTTGCCAGTTTCTTGTTCTTACCCTTCCTGTATAGTTCCAACTGAATCTTTATACTGGTTTCCTATGGGAGGCTCCAAAGCATCTTCATATGTCAACTGATTAAATGCTTCCTGTGCCACTGTTTTTTTTTTTTTTTTAAATTAGGGTGTCCATTTTTTTATCCTGTTGTGTTGTTATCTGAGTTAAATTTCTACACTAAATCCTTTACTTTGCAGATAATTCATAATCTTAGTTTCTATTTCTTTAACTTCTCCATTACTAATCCTTTTTTCTACTTTTCCTCTTTGTTTTCTTATCTTTTGTATTATAAAATTTTCCATATCCAGATGTCTTTGCCTGTATTTCTTCTCAAATATCTTTGGTGCTGCTCTGTTTGCATCCATTAGTTTTGCTTTCTCCTTTGCACAAATATTGCACCATATTAAATCTTTTTCTTTCCCATGCCCATATGTCTTTTTCAGATGTCTCCTGCTCCTGTTGTTACTCCTTACTTTGGGAGCTAGTTGTTACATCATGCTGTAATATGACCTGTGTTAGACTTTATACACTGGATCCTTCACTTTGCAAATATTCCATAACTTCTTCAATTTTTTTTAACTTCTACTTGATAATCTTCTGTTCTACAGTCCCTCTTTGTTATCTTATTTTTTTTCATTGTGAAATTTTCCATATCTGGATGCCTTTTTCTCTTTGAATATTTTTGGGGTTCCCTTGTCTGTGTTGATTAATTTGTCTTTCTCCTTTGCATAAATATTGCACCATCTCAGATTTCTCTTTCTTCCCTATGTCCATATTTCTCTTTCATACCCTTCAAACATCTCTAAATTTTATTCTTTAAATTTTCACACCTCCTCAGTCATTTTTTTTCCCCAAAGGCCCAAGGTTTCTTGGTCTATATATAGATTTTTATGGATCTGTTGTATTAATGAACACAAATTTTTATTTGAAGCTTCTGACAGTTTCTCTTGTGGAAGTAGTTTTCTTTCCTCTAATTTCTCTCTTAATCTTTTTATATATCTTTTGTCTGGAAATACTGGGCTTCTTGCATAATAATAACAATGCATACTTTCTTTCTTATCCTCAATAATCCACTCTGTCATCTGTATGGCTGTTTTTGGCGTATCGTTTTTTGTGATTTTTGTGCACTGCAACTTCCTTCTACAACAGGAGGGACATTCTCTCCCTGGGCCTACTCTAGCCCCATTGTAGGAATATTTCTATGTCTTAAGGATTCTACAATGTTATTTTTTCCATTCCTGGTACCGGTGTGCCTACCAGGATTGGGCACTTTTTTATCCTGGGACTTGTGTACCCAGCTATCTTCTCTATTTTTAACTTACTTCTGTCCATGATATATGCTATGTAAAATACAGTCTATATAGTAGTGTCATCTTGGTGGGATTTTGTGAAAAATAGGGTCCACCTCATGAAGGTACTCACCGAGACATAAGGATGAATTCATTTCCAGCAATACTTCTCTCCTTTTGCTGATTTTTATCATCTCTCCATTCAGACCCCTAATTCAATTCCAGCAATACTTCTCTCCTTTTGCTGATTTTATTATCCCACCATTTGGGCCCCATTCATTTCCAGCAATACTGTTCTCCTTTTGCTGATTGTATCATTTCTCCATTCAGACCCCATTCAATTCCAGCAATATTTCTCTTTTTCTGATTTTATCATCTCTCCATTCAGACCCCATACAGTTCCAGCAATACTTCTCTCCTTTTGCTGATTTTATCATCTCTGCATTTGGACCCCATTCAATTCCAGCAATATTTCTCTTTTCTTTCCTTTTGCTGATTTTATCATCTCTCCATTCAGTTCCAGTAATGCTTCTCTCCTTTTGCTGATTTTGTCATCTCTCCATTCAGACCATTCAGTTCCTGCAATACGTCTCTCCTTTTGCTGATTTTATCATCTCTCCATTCAAGCCTATGCAAGGCCAGTGATGTATATATATATATATATATATATATATATATATATATATTTATTTATATATATATATATATATATATATATATATACTGACTGGACACAACATTCATGAGAGAGAGAGATCCGTGAGTAAAGATGTATTGCAGCGAAATTTATCTTTTTTATTGTTTTACTGTGAAGATATGCTTACAGCAAATACACAGCAAGTAACAGCAAGATCATTTCACAGCTGTATGAATAAAAAGATGAGAGTTTTACTTCAGCAAAAAAAAAAAAATAGAGAAGAAGGCAGAAAACAAATCAGTTTTGTTTGGCACGGTGTCTATATGGAAGATGAAATTTAAGTATTATGTTATTAATAGACTGTAAGTTGTACGCAGTAAATCTAATAGCACAGATGGACATACACAATGCTCTTCCCAAGTAAATAAAAAAAATAATGACACGTATCTATAAGTGTGTGTGTGTGTGTGTGTGTGTGTGCACACGCACACATACTTAGTAATTTGCTGCAATGAACGGCATTACTACTATGTGTATGTGGTGTGGGAGTGTGTGTGCAGGTAGTGTGTTTCCAAGTGTGTGCAGTTTTGAAGTATAAGATAAAAGTATTTGTCTAACATATTTAAATGTTTATAACATAAGCATTATAGAAACTAACAAAAACATAACATAATTTAGAAAATTATGCCATGAATGTGGCAAAACAATGGTAAAAAAATAAATAAAGATTGATTGGCCAGTGTAAACATTGAAATCAAACTCATTTGTAAACATTAAAATCATATTGCTCAATGCAGGTAGAAACTTTTTGCCTAAAGAAGTGAAAATTTAGGAATCTCCTAACAGAGGCCTTAGGGTTACATGCCCGAATCAGGGAAGGTAGACAGATGCAGATGAATCGGAACAGCCATCATCTTGTGAGCTGTTCACCTAGGGGACTTAGCAAGGGAGTAAATGACCACCAGCTAATTTAAATAAACAGAATTCAGACCACTTAGAGAAAGGCAAAACCTGAAATAGCTTGCCCCCTGATTCCCCCAGAGGAATGTGATTGGCTGCAGCAGGTTTTTTACAACTGCAGTTTGTTAGACACATCTTATTTTTTATTTATTTTATTCATTTGTTAACCAAGTAAGTTCACTGGGCATAAATGTCCCCTTTTCAGTGTGATCCATGAGTGCAGCCTGCTTAGGTGACCTCCACAGAATTAACAGTAGGCAAAAGGAAGGTGGTAGAAGTCAAACCCTGTAGCGTGACTACAGGAAACAGCTCATCTTGGGGTGAAAAGGTTGCTTTTATAAACCTGCATGACATACAACCAACAGGATATAGGAAAAGTAAATAGGCACAGTCTGGAAGTGAGTATGCATATTGAAGTTTGCAGGGATATAATGCAGAGTATGTGTGTGTTGAGACAATATATCATAACCCTCATGAAGCAAAACAAAACAAAATAAGCCCTTGAGTTTTATACCCAAATCAAGGTAGGCAAAAGACATCCTGCTTACGAAACAAAATAGAGTAATGCAGTAGAAATGATACTATAAATATAGTAAACCAAATAAATGCATAAATTAGATTTGTAACTATAAAACTGAAACCTGGAACCACTCACTAAATACATCATTTCATTGCCTCACATCTTAATCAAAATCAGCCAAACACTACCTACCAGATGTTTCCAACTAAATCATCAAAATCAGACAGTGGCATACCCCCTAGACAACCTATGGCTTTGCCAGAATCAACAAAGGCAGCAGATCCTTTTCCAGACACAGAGTGTTAAAACACCTGTGTCTTCTGGGGTGAGAGAATCTGCTTTCAATCCCTACATAAATTGGAACCAGTAGGGTATTGGGAAGGAGTACAGGACATAATATGAGACTGACCCTATTATTCAGAGAACTACTTTCCACCCATGATAACTGTTTAACAGTAGGGT
This sequence comes from Protopterus annectens, assembly GCF_019279795.1. Lineage (NCBI taxonomy): Eukaryota > Metazoa > Chordata > Ceratodontiformes > Protopteridae > Protopterus > Protopterus annectens. The sequence continues at coordinate 805,920,865 of NC_056735.1, read as the reverse complement.
GGAACTTAGTGGCTTATGTTGGCTGATTCACTTTGGAGAGAGAGACAGAGAGATGATGATCCCAGATGGTCAACCTCTGCCTGTGTAAGTGGAGACTTGCATAATTCCCAGAGCATAAAATGAGGAATGGGGGCTTGAGGGTGATTGCACATGTTAGGGGATGGCATAAGATGACCCTGTGGTAAGGCAGGGGGTCAAATCAGCCATCAAGTGTGGGGCTAGGACCACAAAAGATGCCCTCCTTAGCAGGACACCATCACGGACACACACCATCACCATGGCGACCTATATGAAAGCCTCCAAGCCCCCTTTCACCCACACTGAAGACTACCCAGGATCGGGGAGCACATGGGTTGGTCATATAAGACAGGAAGTGGTCAACAGTCATAGTGCAAGGGCATAGAAAAATATGTTAGTCTAGATACGTTTTACCTTTCTACCTGCCGACCTTTGATTTTATCCATTCAGTATCAGCCTCATTCTTTCCGTATCAATGGTATTTGACTAACTCAGGTCAGTGCCAACTAGAAGGCACCATCATCCAGCTAGGAATGGAGTTTGGATCCTGGTCATTCATTGACCAGCATCCTTCTCTGTAGTCATCTGCTCACTAAATGGCTCACAAAGTCATCCTGACTGGGTGACCTGATTGACAGCCTAGAAGCCTGCAAGACAGTGCTGATACCACCATTATTAACCAATTTTTTATCCACATAGCCTGAGTTCAGAGAGTAACCACTTCCCCATCCAACAAAGGTCTATAGTTTTTACATTTTCCAAGGTGAGTTGAAAATTCCAATCTGCCTAGTACTACAGTGGTTCCATGCTTCTCCCTCATCAATCCCTTCTCCGTGGTTTCTGCAAAAAGTTTGATCTTTGCAATGTAATATGCTTGATGCTACATTTTAATGGCACTTTACAGTTAGTTACACTCTTTAATGTGCTAAAATCAAAAATCCCAGCCCTCTTTTGAGGAAGCCTACTCAGCACCACTGTTCCCAAGGGATTATACTGTTATTCCATGACCTAAGTATCATGCTTCCCACAACAGACTTCTCAATCAGATGACCATAACTTAGACTATGAATGGAGACTGTCTGCTTTTTGATTGGCTGGTGATTACCACGAAATTAGAACACCTCACTGAATTTCTATATTCATGGTTGTTATTGGCCACCTGTTTTGAGAAAGAAAGAAAGAAATAAAACATTGATCAGTATATCATCTGGGTCTTCCTAGCTAAAATCAGCTATTTTGTGTTTTATCGTACCTTATAACTATGATTTCATACAATTTATATATATATATATATATATATATATATATATATATATATATATACATATACACACACACACACATATGTTTAAATAAGTATATAGAAATTTATTTATTTATTTTATTTTACATATGCTTACTGGGAAGGTCCGACTGGGATAAGACCCATTTTCAGCAGACACCCAGGGAGAAAAGCTTCACATATAGAGATTATGCAAAACTTATACAAGAAATTATACAAAAATTTTACAAGACATACAGTTCACCAGAAATGACATTATATTCTGCTATAACTGACATTTATATTATACAATCATCTGATATAATTCCTTATTGAAGTGTAGACGATGTAGTTTCTCAAAGTAAGCTGAGGAGAGAATGGATTATGAGGTGGTCAGGGAAGAAGAGAAAAGTATGACCAGAGCTATTAAAACTAGCTAGCCTGGAGTAGCACAAGAGCAAAGCCAGGTGTCATTAAGATCATTTTTAAGAATCTTTTTGTATTGGTTGGCATTTGTGTTGGTTCTGATGCTGTGAGGTAGTGAATTCCACCTTGTTGCCACATGATAAGAAAATAGGGAGTCCCCTGCCGTATTAGTGGATTTGGACACTTGTAGTAGAGATTTATTTGTTGAGCAAAGACTTTGGGTTTTGGTACAAGGCTGGAGAATATCTAGAAGGGCAGGATTTTTTTTCAAGTTGGTATACTAGTTTGTGTGCCAAGGTTAATGGTTAGAGCATAGAAGTTGTGGGAGTACTAACCAGAAAAGTTTTTTTAAGGAATGACAGTGGTGGGTATGATGTGGGCAGTCAGTTGCAAATTTAGTTATTTTATTGTAGCATGTTTCAGGTTTAATTAAATCTGTCTTTTTAAGGTTGGTGAGAATTGGGGAAGCATACAGAAGTGCTGATGATGGGTTCCAGCAGTGGCAACCCTAGAGGTGTTAGTTTATAAATATATATATATATATATATATATATATATATATATATATATATATATATATATATATATATATATATCATCTTCTTCTTTTGGCTTTTCCCAGTTAGGGGTTGCCACAGTGGATCACCATCTGCTCATGATTGGCAGTGGAGTTTTACAGTATCGAGTTGCCAACCCGGCGCCCAACCTTCCACAGAAGGCACAGACATGCACACACTCACACCTAGGGCCAATTTAGTGTGTCCAATCCACCTACTGCATGTCTTTGGGATGTGGGAGGAAACCGGAGCACCTGGAGGAAACACATGCGACCACAGGGAGGACATGCAGACTCCGCACAGAAGGCACCCCAGCCGAGGATCAACTGGAGAACCTCTTGCTGTGAGGCAATATATATATATATATATATATATATATATATATATATATATATATATATATATATATACATATACATATACACACATATATATATATATATATATATATATATATATATATATATATATATATGGTTCCCCTTCACAAGATCAAATTACTGAAAGCTCAAAATTCATAAGATCGAGTTCAAAACCTTGAGTTTCAGTAACTTGAAATTGTGAACAGGAAGTGTAAAAAATTAGATTAAGGGTTTTACTTACCTTTTTGTAGGGGTCTGGGTCCCCCTGTACTGTTCCTTCCTTAATGTGCAGGTTTCATGACCGCACTTCAGCGGAGGAATGGAAAGTGTCCATTTGTGCACTTAAGCATATAGCGTGTAATGGTACATTTCCATCTCCTTTGCTGTAGTGCGATCTTGGAGTTAGAAATAATGAACACCAAAACCAAGTAAAAAATATATGAAGAGGATCACCAAAGGAACACTGCAGCACTAAATCCAGAAAATTTATTGAAAAAAGTTCCTTGTTTCAATACATTTTTTGGATTTAGTGCTGCAGTGTTCCTTTGGCGATCTCGGAGTTGGTATATTTAAGTAGAGGGGTGTGGGGGGTGCAGGGGGCGCAGCCTCCCCTGCAAAAACATTATAAAAAGTGTTTTTTTCTTTCCTTTTGTGCCCCTTCACAATTTTGAGTATATGAATACTCGAGATTTTGGGCTCGGGCTTCTGCATTTCGAGTATATATATATATATATATATATATATATATATATATATATATGTATATATATTTTATTTAACATTTGTTAACAGGGAAAGTCCGACTTGGAAAGTAGCCAATTTTCAGTGGAGGCCCAAGGAGAAGCACTCTAGATGCATGTCTTTGAACGTGGGAGGAAAACAGAGCACCCAGGGGAAACGCACATGAATGCAGGAAGGGCATGCAGACTCCGCACAGAAGGCACTCCACCCAAGAATTGAACTAAAGAACTTCTTGCTGTGAGGTGACAATGCTACCACTGCACCACTGTGCCACCCAATATCCAGCAGTGAAAAACATTGACAGATTCAAATGTCAACCAAACATTGATAACATAAATTTCATCAGTTTAGTACACATGCTTGTGCTCACCGACCTTGGTGCATGCATTCCCATGCAATAATAAGCATAAAAAAATAAAATAAAATCTTTTTTTTGCAGGTGGGCACCCTCACACCCTGTACTAATTCCAAGATTGCTCAATATCAGGGAAAGTGCATATTCCAAAACCCAGAGAATTATGTAACCTCAACCACCTGTTGACATTCTGCTTAGTCACCCAAATGAAGTTTTGACCTTATTCAACTCTCCTATATATATAGCGATAATGTTATAACTGTGTTAAAAAAGTTAATTGCCTATGAACTGAGGGAGGAGCTAGGAACTAAACATTGTATTTAAGTGGCAAAATACAATATTTCAAGGCTTTGCTAGAAAAGCTCGTTCAGACTCTGGGATAGACTGCTCTGAGGAAAATGTTAAACTGTTTCCTTTATATTACTTTCTTGTAATTTAAGAAATACACAAGCAGCTACTAAAAGTCAGACTTGAACAAAACCAGTAAGAATCCTACTAAAAGTTGGACTCGAATAATTATGGTATTGATTCAATAAGGGCTGTTTTACATGAAAGAAGTGACTACAACAGTGAGACAATTATGCAGATCTCTATGCTCTTAGAGTTGATGCTTGAGAACAATATATTTGTGTTTAATGAGGCTATTTATTGGCAGAAGTGGGGTGTAGCAACGGACACCCCAAGTGCAAATAGCTATGCCAACCTTGTATTAGCAAAATGGGAAGAAACATATGTTCTTAATGATAATCCATTTTCTACATATATTAAATATTATTAACGCTTTGTGGTTGATGTGTTTCTGTTATGGGAGGGCACAGAGGATCAATTTAAACATTTGTTTTATATTTAGAAAATACTACATTATTCCTTAGGTTTACTATGAAAGCATCTAAGGCGAAGATGGATTTCCTGGATGTTGCATTATGTGTTGGAGAAGATAATAATGTCAATGTTAATATGGTCTGCAAGGAATGCTGGAAGAATAACTTGTTATATCATCCCAGCATGCATCCAGGGCACGTCTATCAGAATGCTTTGAAAGGACAACTATTAAGGACATCCTGTTAAAAACTCCAAAATCCAAGATACAAAAAACTAACAAATTAAAACAAAAAAAACTGGCAACTTCACTGAAGACTGAATCCACAAAGTTTAATGAAGCGCTTTTTGTCCAAATACTTCTTTGAACTTCATCAGATACTAACATTTACAAAAATCAAGTGTAAATAGTCATGTTAAACCATGATTAAAATCAGCTGTCGCTCCATCTTAAAATTTAAAGAAACAGTAGTTAAACTTTTTTATTTATTTATTTTATTTTATTTGCAGTTGGTTTACCAGGATAGTCCATTGGGCCAAGATGAACCCATTTTCAATGGAGTCCTGGGGAGAAAAGCTCCATAAACCGGGTTACAAAAGGTTTTAGATTACAATATTTACAACAATTACACCATTAGAGCATACAATTTCTGGTAGAAGCAAACTGGTGATAAACATTATAGATGATACAGACTAAAGAAAAGTAAGCAATTCCAATGTGAACTGAGAAGCAGTTCTATCATTAAGTAGCTTGCAATTTTTTTTTTTTTTTTTTTAGGAAAGCAGAGGTAAGGAAGTTCCAATGGAGGAGAAAGAGAGAAAATCAGTGTAGATCAAGAAGGATGGGTGCAAGAGCATTCCCATTGGGATAGTAGATATGATGGATGGGTGCAAGAGCATTCCCACTGGGATAGTAGATATGAAGGATGGGTGCAAGAGCATTCCCACTGGGATAGTAGATATGAAGGATGGGTGCAAGAGCATTCCCACTGGGATAGTAGATATGAAGGATGGGTGCAAGAGCATTCCCACTGGGATAGTAGATATGAAGGATGGGTGCAAGAGCATTCCCACTGGGATAGTAGATGAGAGTGAAGAGATTTTTTGAATGTAAGGTGGTTGAGGGTGGTGCGAATGGCAGGAGGTAGGGAGTTCCAGAGACGTGCTAGACTGAAGGACAGGAGATTTTTCCCTGGGGGACGATTAGGTTTGTACAATTCAATTAGATTTTGGTTATTGGATCTAAGTATTCTGTTGGGCAGGTGCAATTTAAAGGCTGAGGAGAGGAACGGACAGAGACTGGGTTTGCAAATGAGTTTGTGAGCAAGAGTAAGTTGAGAATAGATGAGTTGATTGGGTAATTCTAGCCATTTTAGTTTATGGAGTGAAGAACAGTGGTGGGTAGAAGTCTTATGGCTAGTAGCAAATTTAGCAATTTTGTTATAGCAAGAGGAAAGTTGTGTTTTAAGGGAAGATTGGATGTTAGGAGTGGGGCTCCATAGAGCAGAGAGGGGATGAGGAAAGAGGTAGAGAGACTGATTTTAGTGGAGGGGGTAAGGTAGCGATTGTGTCAGTAGAGCATGCCTAGTTTTTGATGTTTTTTTTTTTTTATATTTTTATATTTAGTTGAATGTGGGAGTTGAATTTAGGATGACTATCAATTTGAACCCCGAGTAACTTAGCTTCTGACACCAATTCCAAGGATGTGTTGTTGTGGCTGGTGATTAGAAGGGAATTAGTGTTGATAGAGATGTGTTTAGAGGGGGTAAATACCATTAGTTTGGTTTTAGAGGCATTAAGTGCAAGGTGATTTTCTTTCATCCTTAGTTCAGTGATGGAGAATGCATCTTGTGTAAGCTTTTGTAGTACTGGGATGGATGTGGCAGAACAGATGATAGTTGAATCATCTGCATATTGGATAATGTTAGAGAATGGGATAGAATTGTGGAAGTCGTTTATGAATATATTAAATAGGAGAGAACCCAGTATGGATCCTTGGGGAACTCCAGTTGGGGTATTAAGGAATGAGGAGGTGGCCTTTTTCCATTTTACTGCTTGATATCTATTGGATAAATAACTAGAGAACCAGTTCAGCAAGGAAGGAGATAAATTAAGCTGAGACAGTTTAGTAAGAAGTAATTTGTGAGAGATAGTGTTAAAGGCCTTTGAGAGATCAAGTAGGAGGGTAGAGACAGTATGACCCGAGTCCTGGGCTTTATTTACCGTTTCTAAGAAGGAGAGGAGGGCAGACATAGTGCTATGGCCGGGTCTAAAACCATGCTGAGTTGGAGTAAGCAGATGATTATCTAGGAGGTAAGGTAGGAGCTGTAGATGGATACACTTTTCTAGTAGTTTAGAGATAGGAGACAAGATAGCTATGGGGCGGAAGTTTGTAATATTGTTATTATTGCCACCTTTATGTAAAGGTATAATGAAAGCCTTTTTCCAAATTTGGGGTACTGTGCTTTCTTGGATAGAGTGGTTGATAAGTATGCTAATGGGGTAGGCAATGGCTTCTGCAGCTATGCTGAGGGAGTATGAAGGAATATTTTCTGGGGCATTGGAGCATGGCTTCAGTTTCTGGAGGAGTTTTTTTATAGTAGATATAGGAATGGGTTTTAGTGAGAGAGGTGAGGGAAGGGGAGATAGGGTATTAGAGGGTGATGGTAAGGTAGAGGGAGTAGGAGAAGAGATGGAAGTGGAGGGAAAAGTGTTACTAGAAGAGAGTGTGGGTGAAGTGGAGGATGGAGTGGTGTTGGAGAATGAAGATGTTAGTTTGGAGATAGAAGTTATGAAAAAAGAGTTGAATTGTGTAGCCAAGTCTATGTCAGGAGCAGTTGGGTCAGGACTAGGGTTGACTGTTTTGCCAGGAGAGATGAGGGTAGAGATTCCTTTCCAGAATTTCTGAGGGTTTGTTTTATTACTATTTTGGAGTTTGGAGAAATAGTTTTGTCGATCAGAGGTAATGAGCTTTTTTACTTTGTTTCTAAGTGTTTTGAATTCAGTATGGGAAGGGGAGATTTATTTTTCTGGTAAAGTGCCCAGACTTTGTCTTTGTGTCTCATAGCTATTAATGTGTTTTTGGTTAGCCAGGGGGTGGTTTTTAGTTTAATTCTTTTGGACCTTAAAAGAGCATGGTAGTCTAGGAGGTATAAGAAGGTTGAGTTGAAGTGAGTGACAGCATCATCTAGGGGTAAAGTTTTTAGAGCATTCCAGTTAATTGCTTTTAGAGAGTCAGTGAAAGCTGTTGATTTGAAGTTATTTTGGTTATGGGTAGTGATGTAATTATGAGTTCTCTGCAAAGGTGTAGGTAGTCAGTAAGCAAAGGTGGGCAGGTGACCACTTAGGGAGTCTGGAAGTGTACCGTTAGCAGAAAAATAGTGAGAGTGAGAGACTAAAATCTAGTCTAGAATGCTACCAATAGAGAGAGTTTTTGAGTGGTGGGTTATGGAGTTAATTAGCTTGGAGAAGTTATAAAGGTTAATATTAAGTGAGTTTGTTGAAGACTGAATGGAAGACCAATTGATATTTGTATCTCCCAATATTATTATTTTGTTGCTAATATTTGTAGAGAGCCAGAAGAGGATATTCTCGAGTGTAGTAATATTGTCACCGGGGGGGATGTAGAGGGAGGCTATACATATGTGCTTGTGTTTATTAATTTGAAAGTTTGTTAGGAGTAATTCAGCATTATTGAAGTTGGGAATAGGCTTGTTATAAGGGGTGACCGACAGGGAGGATGAATATAATAGAGCTACCGCCCCTCCTTTTTTGTGGGATCTATCTTTTCTGATGATTGAGTAGTTTGGGGGTGTAATTTCATGGTCTTTTATGTGGGACTTTAGCCATGTTTCAGTGACAGATAGAATGTCGGGTTTATTGTGTATGAACCAGGCATGGAGGTTTGGGACTTTGTTTACTTTGCTTTGGGAGTTTAGAGAGGTGAATAGTATAGACTTATCTATAGTGGAAGAGTTTGAGGGGCCGGGGTTGGGGTGTGCGTCTCCTGATAATAGAGTAGTTATTACATGTAGGATTATATTGGTAAGGTATTTGGACTGCTTAGAGTCTGTGTTGTGCTGTAATGCATTGATATAGTCTTTGTTAGCTACTATGGTGGTTGAACGTTTATGAGGGGTTATGGGTTTGTAAGAAAAGAATAGCTGGTTTTCTAGAGGATAAAGATGGGGAGATATTATGCTGTGAGGTTTTAAAGGAGGTGAGTTAAGATGAAAGGTTATGTGGAAGGCTTGAGTGTGGTTAATATATGTGGGCTGAGTGAGGTAGTAAATATAGACTATGTTGAGGAGAAGTAGTAGTAGTGTGGAGGAGGTTAAGGGCTTTGGGAACATTATAAAGTTGTCTGTTTAAAGAGGAAAAAAAAGCAAAAGGTACTTAATAGTTACTGTGTTGTTGGTTAGTATAGCTTTTAGGAGTAGGAGGGTTTTATGTACAGGAAGTAGGTTGGCCTCTGGTTAATTGTGGGGAGTGTTGTATGGACTAATGGTCAAAATAGCATTGTGAACATAATATGCATTTGCCTGTTCTTTAAAACTGCCTTATTTAACAAGCAAATGAATACATTTATCGCAGCAGCAATATGGTGAAAATCATACACAAAAATTGTGTGAAAATGTAAAGAGTCTCCTCATTTATCTAACCTTACATTATAAACATTTTCAAGTGAAAAATTAATTAGTAAAACATAATTTCTATAATGTTGTTACTACAGTAAGGACATCCCGGCTGTGCACACAAGATGAGGTCTATCTCGGAGCCTCACAGAATCTTTTGCATGGATTCAGAATGAGAGGATACAAAGAGGGAGAGATTAATAAAGTAATCCCCACACAGCAAAATATCAAAAGGTCACACGGACTAAAGAATCAGAGTGATGTTAACCTACTCTGGTGATGTTTGTCATATATGTGACATTATTAGAGAGAATTGGAAGATCCTTACTACTGATCAAGAGGGCAGAGAAATAGTGCAGGATATGCCATCTAGTAAGAACTTCAAACAACAATTATGCTATGGATCTAGACAAAGCAATAACAACAGGTCCAACAGAATTGGTATGTTTCCGTGCCATACATGTAAAGCATGCAGGCATATTTACAATCAAAATCAGTTTATACATCCTAACTCTGGAAAAACTAATGTGCCACACCTCTATGCTGATTATAAAACCAAGAATGTTGTTTATTTTGTGATCTGCAGATCATGTGATAGCTTCTGTGTTGGCAAAATAAACAAATAATTCAAAGAAAGAAGCTTGCGACATACTAGGGATATCCGATTAGGTGATATTAAGAACGCTTTGGTAAAACATGCACTGGCTAACCAAACACATTCTTTTAATTTTATAGTCCTTCAAATTATAACATAAAACATCAGAGAGGGAGACATTGGGAATAAAGCACAAATCCCAGAAATGAATTGGATAGCCAGCCTTCAGTTTGACAAATCACCAGGGCTCAGTGGTAAGATTCCACTCGAACCCGTCCAAAAGAGGCGTAGATTATTTCAAAGTTGACATTGGACAATGGCTTCGCAGACAACTAATGTTGGTTATTAAAATGCTCTCAATTAAAGTTTTCCTTAGAATTTACATATAGAGGGGTGTGAGATACTCCTCAGATGTTGATTGGCTAATAGTATCTTATTTGACCAATACTATTTTATCAATGGTATACACTTTTTAATCTGTTCCTAAGGAGCATAGGCTGTTTCTGATTGGTTTATAACATTTTATTTAACCAATACTATTTGATTAATGGAATATTTATTTTTTAATTCAATCCTAAGGACCAGGGCTGATTCTTGTCACTGATTGGTTAACAATACATTCAAATAATTGATGATGTCATGTTTTTAATAGACCTGATGAAGAGATTTTTAACTCAAAAGCACTTATTCTTATTACATTTTGTTTTTATTAAAGTGTAAACTTTGGACTGTGTTTGTCGGACTGTCCTTCATTTTTATTCATTCTTGTAATTTGTATTCCTTTATTTCTTCTTATATTGCTGTATATTGTGATGCAGTTTCATTAACCTGTGTTTTAATTACATTCTGTTTTCTATTGCATATTTAACGTAGTAAAGAAACACAGAAATTTAATTTTCCTACCCTCTCACCCTGTTGCGGATATGCTTTTTTAACTTAGTGTCTCTCTAGTTGCCACTCCTTATGTTAATTTGGACACACAGTTCCTTCCATTTTCTCTTTCAATGGCTATTGTCAATAAGCAAAAAAATATATCATTTTGTGAAGTCATTCGCCCTTCAGCTATTTAAATTTATTGGCCCTCTCACTGTACTCCATAGAGCCAAACTATTAAGTGCCCACTCCATCCACTTTATCTTCCCCTCTTAAAATTAATGTCTTTCCCCTTAGACTGTTAAATCTTGAGTTACTCCCTCTTTCATATCTAACTGTATAGTGCACACTGCAGCTCTGGTAATCTTCTTCTTCATCTTTTGGCTGCTCCTGTTAGGGGTCACCACAGCAGATCAACTGTTTCCATTTCTTCCTGTCCTCTGCATCTTGCTCTGTCACACCAACCACCTGCATGTCCTCTCTCACCACATCCATAAATCATATCTTAGGCCTTCCTCTTTTCCTGTTACCTGGCAGCTTCATCCTTAGCATCTTTTTCCCAATATACTCTTCATCCCTCCTCAGCACATGTCCAAACCAATGTAATCTTGCCTCTCTGGCTTTGTCTACAAACCTTCCAACCTGGGCTGACATTCTAATATACTTATTCCTAATCCTGTCCACCCTCATCACACCCAGTGCAAATCTTAACATCTTTAACTCTGCCACGTCCAGCTCTGACTCCTGCCTTTTTGTCAATGCCACTGTCTCCAACCCATATAACATAGCTGGTCTCATTACCCTCTTGTAGACCTTCCCTGCAGCTCTGGGAATATTAACCCCTTTTTATCATCTTACCTTTACAATCTGCAACATCTGGACAAAGACTTCCAGTCATTGGAAATACCACATTGTGCCTCTCAGTAGTCATCTTAGGATTAGTGCTTCTGTTTTCTCCTGGTGACAGAAGAGTTATAGGGACATTATTTCTTGGAGACTGCTGATCACCAGAAAGATTGATAACTGCTTTACATGTGTCAGCTTGGAATTTGTACTACTATTTTGCTTATAGTGAGAAAAGCAGTAGACTACATTGATTCTTGACTGTCTCTGACTGGGCAGTGCACGACTGTGAGGGACTTCAGGTTTGGTCTGATTGCTATTTAAGACATCTACTAGGAAAAGCCCACAGCAAGCATACAGACCTCTGCATTCTCTGAGACAAGACTATTGATTACCAAAGAGTCTGTACCCTCCTTCTCATCTTGGGATTATTCTACTGTTTTGCTTCTGGTGAAAGAAAAAGCAAAGGGGCATTGTATCCAAGCAGCATGAAGCTGTGGTGAGATCAGTGCTAGTAGTAACTAGGTAATAGCTAATTAGGGGTAACTATCAGAACCTGCTAGAGTGAGTCCCGAAATATGGAGACAGAAAGGCCAAAAGATCGGACTTACATATACTAGGTCCAAGATGTCATTTCTGGGAATATACCTTTACTCTGAGTTATAGCAATCGCAGAGTTGGTATATATATATATATATATATATATATATATATATATATATATATATATTAACAAGGATTTGTAACAGTGGAGTTCATTTTGGAGATCATTTGTGGGTCCAGTGTCTGATGTGCCATGGTTGTGTTGCATTGGTTTTAGTGCCTCGTGGTATATATATACACCTAGGTGATCCTTACTATTCATTATTCTTGATAAAGCTAATTATTTATTTTCTGTATGTTCTGATTGATTAGCTACGGTCTAACCTAAATTTAAAATATATCCTTGAATACTTCATCCATAAATCTTCAGGGTATACTATAGTACTTTCTCCCTCAAATGTTTAGTCCTGCCCTGTATAGATGCAGGTACCCTGAGTTGATATTTTTTCCCATAAAAGCACTTTTGAAATTTCACCAATATCTAGTTGCATTCAGAGCAAATAGTTTGCACAGTGGCAAGCACTGCCCCCAGAGATGCAAACCAGATAGGCCTGCCTTTACTCTATATTCTCACAGCAACCTTCTAATGAATGAAAAAGGGTCTGTTGCCATGGGTATCAAATTTCCTTCTGGCTCCATTGCCATCTTAGTGGATATGGGCATCCTGAGGCAATGCTGACATTTTTACTGACAACCAGCTAATTTTCAAACAAACTGATAAGATATCTTTTATATATATATATATATATATATATATATATATATATATATATATATTTACTAAATGACACTAGAGGCAATGCTTTCATATGAAAGCACTCCTAATGTCAATCAGGTTGTCAGTAACACACACAGACTGCACCCATGACACACTGCAGGACATAGATACATAGACCCACATATGTTGAGCCATTTAAATGTAACCTTCCTAAATCCTGCAGACATCTTAGATGAAGCTCACATAACAAATGCACTCTTTCAAAACACCAACATCAACACATACAGCCACATCTCACAGAGCCTCTGCTTCTAAACCCATAAGGCAAGCCACCACACAACATTCTGGTCATTGGAGACTCCATTGTGAGACACACTTGATGCCCTCTCACCAGAATGAGTAAGGACAAAGTCATGTTCATTGGTTTATCTGGGCTAGGATTTACCATATTACACACTCACTCTTTCTCAGGTCATTGGACCACAAGTACCAGTATGACTCAGTCATAGTTGATGTGGGAGTAAATGAGGCATACCACCCTAGACTATATGAATAGAAACTTCATGGATAAAATTAAATCTGGAATCCCAGCTAACAACAGAATGTTCAGGAGCTACTCAGAGCCTAACTTCCTACTAAGTGATAGCTAGCAAAATTGCAATCCCCACAAACCCTGAGAACACTGTGACTTATGCAAAACTTTTCACAGAAACCCTATACACATGTTAATAGCAGCAGAGAGACAGCTGTACACACCAGGAATAAGTACATAACTAACTCATAAAACAAGCCACCCTGGTGGAATCACAACATCAATAGGCTGCGTAACAGAAGGAAGAAAATCATGGCAAAAATTAGGTGGTGTAGTACCTAGCAGGATAAAGCACTCTCATCAAATTAAACAAACTAATTGGACAAGTAAAGTTTACCAAAGTCAAATTTGAGGTAAATTTGGCCTTCTGTGTCAAGGACAACCACAAAGCTATGTCCACAACCTCAAAAGTAATACATGATTTTGTGCAGAGCTCATTTTTAATGGAGCCACCTATACTGAGCCAGAAAATATAGCAAACAAACCATATGGCAGACAACTACTCTAACTTATTACTCTAACTTTACCCCTCTCTGCCCTTCAGTCTCCTCTCAGGAAATACCATCAAATATAACTCCCCTAATTATCACTAGGGAGCAGGTCCCACTATTCTCTCTAAGGCTAAAAATACTACATCAGTGGGCCCAGAAAATATCCCAGGCCTTCTGAAACATGACCTATCAAGCCACCTGGAATCACAATTTAATCGTAGTCTTCTACCGACCCTGGAAACTACAGACCCGTAAGCTTTACAAGTCTCATATGCAAAGCCATGGAGAGAATTATCATGGAAATGATCATTAATTACAGAGGAAATCCGACAATGGACCCAACATGGTTTGGTTTCATCAATGACAGGACATACTTACTCAACATGGTGGACTTCTTTGAGAAGTTCACCAAAGCAATGGATGAGGACAAACCAGTTCACGCTGCCTACCTTGACCTGGCCTAGACATTTAGCACAAAATCCCACTCCGGTATTGCTGACAAACTCATGTGGTTAGGTGTAAACCCTTATGTCACCCAGTGAATAGCCAGCTGGCTTGCAGCCAGATCCAGGCAGTTAGAAGCAGAGTTCCTCATGGATCAGTCCTGGGATTACTCCTTTTTGGCACCTACATCTCTGAAATCAAGGCCAATGTCAACGGCCTCTGGCTGACAAAATTTGCAGATGATTGGAAATTAGGAGCAGTCATAGATTCTCCCACCCACACTAATGTTCTCCAAGAAGGGCTGACACAGGCAAATGACTGGTTGCAAAGCCAAGGACTAAAGCTTAATGCCAAGCAATGCTTAACAGTATCCTTTGAGAAGTAACCCACCCCTAGTAACTATCATATTGATAACAACTTCCCCGAAAGTCAACCCAGTAGTCAAGAATGTGAGGACACATGTGGACAGTAATGTAGCCTTTGACCATCATGTGTCTACGGTAGTGAAAAAAGCATTTTATGTTATGCAACTTATATACAAAGGTACAACATCTAGGTCCACTGTATTCAGCATTCATCAGACCTATCACTGAGTATAATGCATCTTTTGGTAGGTACATAACTAGGCACATCCAACAACTGGAATATCCATGAAGATTCCTCACTGAAAGAATACAGGACATAACTAACATGTCCTGTGAGGACTGGCTCAAATCCCAATCCTTATATTCTGTTACCTACAGGTTGTTGAGGGGAGATCTATGCTTGGTATAAAAGGCATCATCAGACCCCACTCTGAAGGACCTCTACATATCTGCAAAACAAACAGCACCAGAATTACCCATGCTAAAGACTTAAACCTTTCCTGTGATATAAATAGGACCTGCTGGAGAGACAGGTATGTATCCCAGAGACTATCCCATCTGTGAAACAGGCTCATCATCCATGGGAAGCAGAGTTCCTTGATAACCCAATTCAAGTTCAACTTGGACAATTGTATGGGGAATAGGAAATTCACCTCTGGTTTGGCACCTATGTCTAATGGACAAAGGCAACCCATAAATGGTTCATCTCCCAGCCCCCTTCTTGCAAATGTTTCATCTACAAAAGCCCCTGCTTACATTTACCAAGGGTACCAGAACTGGTCAGAGATTTTGGATGAATGGTCACACTTACAATGAATGCCCAAGCTTAAAAAGACCCATTGGTCCTTATCCTAGTAAACACCTATGAATCTATGATGTTGCTATCTCAGAAACATGGGTGATTTACAAGAGGGATGGGACACAAAGGTGAATGGGTGTAGATCACTCTAACAGAAAAGGGAGAGCTGGAGGTGAAGAAGGAACACTGTTGTCATGAAGTAGGCAAATGAGCAGGCAGGTTCAAAACCTAGGGCCAATATTCTAGACGTTAAGGAGGAAAAAGGGGAGATAGTGCTGGACTGAGACAGGATATCACCTCCTGGAAACTACAAGACAGGAGGATTAGAAACTGGAGAAAAGAATAAAAAATGGATTAGGAGGAACAGAAAAACACATATGAGGATATGAATGCACTTGCACAAACAATGACATTGAAAGCTTTAAGTTATGGCATGAGCAGCGTTTGACTGAAACCTTGCAGCATAAAGAGCTCAAGCAGATGATGCAAGACTATACCAGAAAGAGTTTAATTCTGGATATAATGCTAAACAAGGCTGAAGGGTTTGTGAACTTCTAAATGGACATCCAGGAGACAACACTGTTAGCCAGCAATGCTCTTGCTACTAGGTTAGTTAGAAAGGGGGACAGGTGACAAAAATGATGTAGGTGAAGTAGTACCTGCAAAACAGGCAGAAAGACTCATTAGTTGGGAGATGACATAGTGGTTAAGGGGTTTACTTCATGGGCACAAGTTACAGCATTTGATTCTCACCTTAGGGGAAATTGGCTAGCCTTAAAATGGCCTGCAAAGGCATCATGTCTAGTACTTTCCTAAGGATGAGTTAGGATACTAGAAAGAAAATATCTGAGTCAACGAGCTAATGGAATTTATTTAGTTAGTTAGTTTTATTTGTTTACTAGGGTAGAGCACTATGCAGTTTTGACGATGTTCAGTGTCACCCCGAGGTTAGTATGCAAATACTATTAAATGAACATACACAGGTACATATAAAATGTCATTGAAAAAAAGCAGGTTAAGATGTCAAACAAAAGAAAACATATTGCCAATATTTATAAACATTGGTACATGTGATGGCTGTTGAATAGTATGAGATGATGGATATGAATGTCAGAGAAAAGAAGGAATTCTACGTAAAAAGGATAATTGACAAAACAGGGTACATGTGAATTCTAAGGGAATTCTATGTAGAATGGATAAGTAATGAGAAGATAAATAATGGACAGAAGAAATAAAGAAGGATTATGTCATGTATCCTGCTGAGAAACATTTGCATTTATATTAAATAACATTGTGTGTTTTTAGGTATTTACTAAATTTGGGATAACAGAAGATGTCCTTAAGATTGGGGAGCAAGAATTCCCATTATTTAATGCCAAAAATACAGAAAGCATGGTTGGAGGTTCTCAACTGGAACTATGTTGGGCATTATCAGAAGATCAGCGTGGTCGAGGCATGAAGTATTCAGGGCTATAGGGAAGAGTCTGAAGAAAAGGCAAACATGGAGATGAAAAGAAAGAGAGTATGGCTGTACCATGATGTAAGTCCATGAAGTATGGCAAAAGATAGGGAATGCAGAAAAGGAGATGGTGGTGTGATGGAGAGGTGGCAGAAGGACTAGAAATGTGGTGATGGTAGTAAAGGAACAAACAATGGCAACTGCATAAGGGATAAGGAATAGGAATCAGGATTTTTTTATTACATAGCAGAAAAGAGGAATAGAGGAACATGCAAATCAAGCCCAGCAATGATTGTTGTGATAGTACTGAAAATTGGAAAACAACAGTGGTATTGAATGAAATCTTTGCTTAAGTATTCACAAAGGAAAGAAAGTGTAAGGTTCTATGTGAAAATGGAGGAAAAGCAGTGTGGAGATCAGTGGACTGATAGAAAGATGGAGAACAAAGAAGCTAAAAGAGATCTTGCTGACCTTAAAGAACAAGGATAGCAGATGGTCTACCTCCTATGGTCCTCAGGATTCTGGCCTCTGTGGTAGCAGATACACTGATGGTTCTGCAATCAATTTATTGCAAGTGCAGAAGTACCTGAGGTACTTGGGATGGCAATTTTGCTTCCCCTTTACAAGGAGGAATAGGAAAACTCTTAGGATCATCAGTCTTATTAGGCTAACAACAGGTGAAGGAATAGTCATAGACAGAAATCTGAGGAAACAGGCTGTTTTTCTAAAGGGCAACTTCCTGGACAAAAAACAGCATATGTTGATGGTTAAAAGGAGCTATCATTTAAAACTAATCAAGTTTTATGTGTGTTACATCTGAATTTGACAGAGTAGTGGCAATGGACATGGTACACCAGGGCTTCACTAAAGCTTTGACTTGGTCCTGCACAGGTGGCTGATAAGAAAGCCAGTTGTGGCTTTTGAAGATTGTCCAAGGTTGTGATACCTCAGATTATTCCACCTACTCAGAGGAACAGGAATATCAAAGTTTGGACATATAAGAAACAGTGCTGTGAGAGGCATTGCATCCACACTGGTAGGAGCAGAAAAGGTGAAAGCTATTCTGTTCATAGGTTCTTACATTCATAGGTGGTTTATAGGCTTTCAGTATGAGAGACATTTTAGGCCTAGCCAAGTTTACCTCAAATTTATCAAAATATTACTGACGTGTATCAATACCACAAAGAATTTTATGGTTATATTATAGACTTGTACACATCAACTGTTCACAGGCTGCCCGTGTAAGAATAGGGTTCACATAAATATAGCTTCACCAGAATAAATCCTACATAATTACAATATTCTCTTTGCATAGGCTCTAAAATGCAGCCATATTAAAGCAGGCCTATATCTTTAATTTATATTTCCCCTTTTACATGCGGTTGCAGTAACTGCAGTTTTAATGAAAAGGAATGTTTCAGTAAAGGATATAAATGAGCTCAGTGACATAACCTCCAGGCTAAGGCACTGACAAGGATTAGACATGCTACAGAATGTGCAGGACATTTGGTATAAAAATAGCTCTTGTTTAAATGGTACAAGGCTTGGGAGCGAAGGTTAAAGAGCCATGTAGATCTTGTAGGAAATTTATGTGGTTTGAGTATTATGAGAGATACTTTCCAGACAGAAGTCAGTTTAATTTGGATACTCAGAAGATATAGTACAGAAGTCAGTTTAAAAGATCCAGCATTTCAAATATATAGAAGTTCAGCTGTGATACTCAGAAGATTGATTACAGATGTTCAGTCATAGCTGACCTTAGGCACAGGCCAACTAGGCGGATGCCTAGGGTGCTGCTCTGGTAGGGGTGCTTTTCCAGTATTTATTTGGTGTAGTTAGATCAGGATGGGGGCACCAGGTAGTGTGGTTGGGGGTGCTATGGAGTCCTTTTGCCTGGGGCGCCAGTTGACCTAAGGCCGCTCCTGTGTTCAGTACAGATGTTCAGTACAGATACTCAGAAGAATGAGTACAGCAGTTTAGTTTAGATACTCAGAAGGTTGATTATACACATGTAGAAGTCAATAAAAGTCCATAAACTACAGAAAACAGTGTAGTTTGTCTTACTTCAGCCATTACAGTGAGAAAGAACAATTCAGAGTTAACAACGGCAGTATAATTCAGTCTGGTTCAGTTCATCAGCACTGTTACTGGAAACAGTAAGACTTGTTCAGATCTTGATGAATTACTACACCTACCTCCATTGTACACTGTACACTGCTACTACTACATGATAAACCACCTTTAGTAGACCTACAGTGTGTACAGCATGTTATTCTGAAAGGTACAAGAAGATTTGACTCATAAAGAAGAAACTGAGATATTTGGCACTTGTTCAGCACATTTCCAGGTAATTACAAGATGAAGACATTTATGTCAGTTTGTACATCTTGTTCATCAGGGATAGAGGTGCCAATCCAGGGATACATTTGTGATTTCCCATACATTAGTCCAATTTACATTTAAACAGAATTAAGGGTGATCAAACTGAATTAAGGATGAGCTTTGCTTCACATGGATGGGAAGCCTGTCCCAAAGAAGGGTAATCTTTGAGACGCATAACTGTCCCTCCAAGATGTCTTGTTTATGTCACAGATGAGGTTTAGGTCCTTAGATCTGGTATTTCTTATGCCAGTTGTTTTGTGGATGTGCAACAAATCCATCAGTGTGAGATCAGTGGATGCCTTGTAGATCACCAAGCAGCACCAAGAACAGGAACAAGGCTTTGAGATGGTCCACATAGGATTTGTTGTTTTCTTTATGTATTCTTTTTAAGAAGAACCTCTGTGGTCACTTAAACTGTAGCAAGTACATGGTCAGGTAGATGCTGAAGGGTGCATTGTACTAGCTGAGCATACTGAAACAATAACCACCTTGGGCATGGATGCCATGCCCTTACTTATAACTTATGTAGCATAGAATGTGGACATATGGTGGTCAAAGGTCAGGTTGGCATCACCAGATCCCTGACCACCTGGGTCTACGTTTAGGGGTGTATTATCAATGTGGTGATTTTCAGTTATAGCCATCTTTCCAAAGGTTACTATTATGCATTTTTTGCATTGATTTTTAGTTTGTGGCTCTGGTAGTACTTGATTGTCAGTGTCAGGCCCTCTTGAAGGGTATATGTGTCTTTTGCGGTTCAGTGATTATACCTAGTTTGTGATCATCTGCAAAGCTGGTCAGCAAGAGGCTCTTGACTTTTGCCTTAAATTCAGAAATGTAGATGCCAAAAAGGAGAGGCCCCAGCAATGATCTCTGTGAGACACCACTGGTAACTGGCATCTTTGTAGAGGTGGATTCCAATATCCTAACTTCTTATGTCATATCAATGAGGCAGCTGGCTCTCCATTGAGTGATATATTCATTTATGCCTAATTTTGTATGTTTATCCACAATGCCCAAGTGCGATGTTATGTCAAACTCCTTAGTTAGATCGAGGTATGTAGTGGGCATTGTTTTTCTCTCATCCATAGCTTTGGTGAAAGAAGTCCAGCAGGTTAAGCAGACATGACCTGGCTTTGGCAAAACCAAACCGGGTAGGGTCCTGTGTCTCTAGGTTTCATATGTCATTGTTTATCAGATCCATAATAATTCTTTCCGTGGCCTTACATATGCCATTATTCAGACATATGGGTTTGGAGTTCCCTGGATTTGAGGAAGGTACCCCCATTGCAGCAGGATAACCATTGTAATCCTCCATTGATTAGGCATGAAAGTTATTTAGAGGCTATGATTAAGTAAAGATTCTAGCAGAGCTTGACAAGTCATGTTTAATGCTATTCAGGAGGTATCCTGAGATATTATTAGGGCTCATTGAAGCAGTGTTCTTGGCCTTAAAGAACACAGTGAGGACTTTCTCCCTAGAGATAGCTGGTGGAGAAATAGTGGAGGATATTTTGTGGGAGGGGGGTGACTGAGGGTAATAAGAGGATAAGGTTGGAGCTAAATTTATCAACCAGCAGATTTGCTATATCTACTAGCGCTGTATAGGTGGTTCCATTCACCATTAGTTCGGCACATTGTTGGGTGTTGCCTTTAAGGTTGTGGGTATAGATGAAGAAAACCTTCTGATTACCCTCAGCTATGGGGCCTATTTTATCATAAATATGGTTTTGGTGGACTTGATTAGCCCTTGGAGTTGCTTCTTCAGATTAATGAAGGTGATTTTAACTTGCTGGGCAACACCATTCCCGTTTTTGGACAGGATTTACTTTCCTTTGTCATAGCACTTATTCATTCTGGAATTCCACCAGGATGGTTTGTTTTTTGAGGTTATCCTATGTTTATTTCACGTTGAAACAGCTATCTCTATGCAGCTATTTTCAGATTGTACAAGGTTTCTGTGAACAATTCCACATAGGCAGCTGTGTTCTCAGGGTTTGGGGGGCTTGGAATTTTGGTAGACTGTCTCTTAGTAAGAGGTAGTTAGCCTTAGAATACTTTTCAAATGTTCTAAAGTTAGCTGGGGCCTTGGTTTAAAATTTATTTCAAAGGAGTCAGCTTTGAAGTCCACCCTGAATAATGAGGATTTTAAACTAAAGGGAGTGCCTCATTCCCCTATGTTTGTGAGGACCATGTCAAGGATAGTTGTACCTGGTGGACATGCAAACTAGATGTTCAAGGGTGTTTCTATTGACTCATTACAGCTGAGTGCACTTCCAAGAGTTTCTGCAATTACTTCCTACTGTGCCTCTAGACATCAAATATTGCCTGTTCATATTTGTATTAATAATTCCCAAACCATGCTACAAACAAGGTATCAGAATATTTTATCTTGAAGCATACATGTCAGACACAATTCTGTTGATATTTGACCTCAGTCAATGAGTATTTGTTAGAACTGTAAGGTGATAACCTAATTTTTAAAGGCTCAAGCCACACACACTGAGAGTTAAAGGTACACACTCAAAAGAGCTGTACTGGAGGGAATGAGTTAACAAAGTCCAGTAATCTCTTAGCCTGAATGTTTGTGGAAGTGTATGATCCCCAGTTAATGCTGGGATAGTTAAAGTTACACATGAATATTGTGTTGTGCTGAATGGTGAGTGTCTCCAATTTGTTAAAGTACATGGTATGGGTTCCTCGGTCATGGTGGGGGACCTATATCTTGCAAGGATATACTATGGGACTTTACTTGTAACAAGCTGGATATGGTGAAGCTCAAATGTGTCATACTGTTTAGCCAGTCTTAAGCTGTGTTCTGTTTGACATAAACTGAGACTCCTCCACCTTTAGACCCTACCTGCATATAAGTTGTTCTACATCTGTGGAATGCACTGTAGCCCTCTGCACCTATAAACCAAGTCTTAGTAATGTCACAGATGTCTATATTCTCAAGGATGAGGAGAGCTTGCAGGCAGTCCAGCATCTTGTTTAGACTCCTGGCACTGAGCAGTAACACTTTTAGATTATTCTGAGTTGGTTTAGCTATGGCAGGATGTTTATCATGTTGGCCCTGACTAAAAAAGACACTATGAGGGTAGATAAGGTGTTAGCA
This sequence comes from Protopterus annectens, assembly GCF_019279795.1. NCBI lineage: Eukaryota > Metazoa > Chordata > Ceratodontiformes > Protopteridae > Protopterus > Protopterus annectens. The sequence continues at coordinate 805,898,413 of NC_056735.1, read as the reverse complement.
GATATTCATAAACCTGGTAGGGACAGGTGCAGAACATTCCTGGCAAAGCAGTGTGGCCTGTCTACCTTACCTTCCCAGGCAGAAAAATATTCTATCCTCTTGGAGTGACACCAAAAACAGGAGGAAAGAGTTTGGCTGAGCATTTATAGACTTTGAGAAAGCATATGATAATGCTCCAAGGAAGATGATTTGGGCAGTCATGTGAAAGTCTAAGGTCCCACAAACAATATACACTTCTTCAGACAAGTAACTCAGAAACCTCTTGTGAGTTTAAATATACTCACAACCCTAGTAATTGTTTAATTTTTAATTAATTTAGTAAACAATCTATCAATTAAACAATTAACTTATACATTCACATTGTACAATATAGTAGTGAATTGAGTGTTTGATATATTAGGTTTTCACTAGAAGTATTTTTTCTAAGTGAATATCCTACATCTAAGCTGCGTTTTTAAAAAAAGTTTGAATCAATGTGAATGTATAAGTTAATTGTTTAATTGATAGATTGTTTACTAAATTAATTAAAAATTAAACAATTACTAGGGTTGTGAGTATATTTAAACTCACAAGAGGTTTCTGAGTTACTTGTCTGAAGAAGTGTATGTATTCTTGTACACGAAAACGTTAACAAGTAAAGGGTCTTGGATATTATTTTGTGGCTGTGGTTGTGTTCTGTTGGACTCCCTCATTGTTTTCACAGTGTTTAGAACTTTTTGAAGTTTTGTCCCACAAACAATAGTAGAATTAGTGCAGGCTATGTACAAGGACCCAATAACACAAGTATGAGCAGTGTTTGAACTCATAAAGAGATTCCCAGTGGGAGTGGGTGTGCATCAGGGTTCAGCCCTCAGCCTACTACTTCTCATACTGGTGATGGACTACATTAGCAAACAGGTCATCAGAGATGGATCAACAAAGCTTCTGTATGCAGATGTTGTGGCATTACATGCAAGCTGTAAACAAGAACTTCAGCAGATGATAGGGGACTGGAATGCAAAACTGAAGGCACACAGGATGAAACTGAGTACAGATAAGGCAGTTGTAATAGCAGCAAATTTGGGAAAATAGAATAAGCTGAGAATTGAGTTAGAAGGGAAAATAGTGGAACAGGTTACAAACTTCAAGTACCTGGGAAGGGTGGCTGAGAACAAGGAAAATCTGAATGAGGAGGTCAAAGCAAGAATCAGAGGGGCTGCAGCCAAATGGCACATAATATCAGGGAAAGTGTGTTACAGACGAATGCCAAAGAAGCTGAAAAGTAAGGTATACAAAACAGAGGTGCGAGCAATACTACTGTATGGTACAGAGGACTGGGCAGTGAAGGCAGAGCAGTTGAGGAAGCTAGAGGTGATGGAGACGAAGAGCTTGAAATGTGTGGTAGGATGCACATTGTGAGAGAGATGATGAAATGAGGACATCAGAGCAGAAGCCCAAGTAGCTCCAATTAAAGAGAGGATTAAAGAGAACAGATTACCTGGTTTGGGAACATGTGCAGGAAAGCAGGAGACAATTTGATGAGGAAGATTTGGGACAGAGAGGAAGAAGGTAAGAAGAAATGAGTGAGTCCAGAAAAGAGATGGATGGATGGTATGACAGAAAACTTGTGATAGTCAGGCATGTCTATTATGTCTCTCTTCATATAGTCAAGGGAGGTATATCCTGGGTCATTACACACACATGGACTATGAAGGAGTTATACTGGTGCTTATGGTACAGTGACTTGAGTGCACCCATGATCTATCAGATTCTGCACCCTGATAGGCAGCTGAGCATGATTCTGTCCTTACTTAGCCTAGTGAAAGGATTATCTGTGTGTCTCCTATGACTTAGATACTGTGTATGGTGATTTGCCCTATGGGTTAAGTGATTGAGACACTTTGTGATGATGCCGTATGTGTTTTAGTGAATGTTATCTTAGCTGGATGCTCTAGAGGCAGCTAAGGATACTCATTCTGTGTGTCTGCGTGTGAAATCTGGGAGCCACAGCATATGTGTATCCTTTTGTTTTTGTTTTTTTCTTTTGCACATCTGAGACCCACAATTTCATGACTTGCACTTTTGAAAGGAAAATGGAAATTAGAGGAGCTGTGGTTAGGACCAAGGCTAATAAACTGGTTTGCTGCATGTGGTGAGACTGGTGATCTCAGCTAAAATACCAGAGTGGTGAGTCCTGGGTCAGTACTCATCAGTGTTTTTACTTTATGTATATCTGATGGAATAGATAAAAAGATCATCATCTTCACCAACTACTTAAAGTTAGGATCAATAATGGGTGATGAAAAAAGTGTTTAGAAAGGCTGATCAAGTGAGCATAAAGGTAGCAGATGAGGTCCATCTCAGATCAATTTAAAATACTGCAGTTGAACCACAAAAACATAAATATAAAGTATCATCTGGAGGGTGGAATTAAATTCAAAGCAGGGAAAGAATTTAGCTTAAACTATACCTGGAAGTGACCACAAAAAGGTGGCAGCACTAAACACATACTAAAGTGTATCTTCAAGGGAGTACACTCCATATGCAAATATGTTAAGTCCCTGCTCTACCAGGCCCTGGTCAGCCTACGCCTTGAATATTTTGTATATTTCTGGAGGTCATAAAAGAAAGGGACATCGGGCTGTTCATAGGTAAGTACTAAGCTTGCTGCCCTGGTGGGCCATTTTAAGCTTAGCCAGTTTCCTTTTTTGCGCTCAGAATAAATTATCCCATTTGGTTATAGATTAGCCTTACCCATCCCATGGTCGATAATTATATATTACCCCTAATAAGAATAAGTGGGATCATACCATAGATAATTTGTGGGGACTTAGGCTTAGGATAAAGCATTTAGGAGCTACCTCTGTCCATTAGTAGTACAGAAGGTAGTCCTGGGGTAAATTTTATGTTTCCCATCCATAGATCTAAGTTGTCCTTAAATATAGACAGGGATGAACTTTGTGTTATGTGGATGGGTAGGCTGTTCCACAGCAGCACTATCCACTGTGAAATATACCTGCCCTTCCAAATCGTTCAGTTTATGTTGCAGAAGTGGTTTAAATCCCTAGACCAAGTATTCCTCATGCCATTTGACTTGCTTATGTGCAGTAAATCTATCACTAGTGGGTCAGAGGATGCCTTGTATGCCAGGGAGAGGTCACCTCTTGGCAGTCTGTAGCATACCAAGTATAGTGACAGGGCTTTAAGTCAGTCCATGGATGACAGGTTGTTTAGGCCTTGTATCCTTAAGGTATCTCTGAGGGCGTTCTAGTTGTTGCATGTATCTGAACAGATACATGGCAAATGGTGCATTATAATCCAATGATTGGCCTAAAGAGGGCTGGGTAAAGGGGGACGATGACATCCTTAGATCTAGACACAATCTCTTTGTTTATAAGCTGTGCAATATAGAAGAACATTCTTACAACAACAGACACATGTTGGTCAAAAGTTAAGTCACTATCCGTATAAGTTCCCAAATCCTGAACAAATGGGTCACTTCTTAGAGTAATATTGTAATATTGTCAATATGACAGTTCTCTGGGGTAGATAACTTGCCAAAAATACACTAATGCATTTTTTAGCATTTAGTTTCAAACCATGATTGTGACACCAGTTATTTATTTCAGACCAACCTTCCTGCAGGATGGCTAAGTCATTTGGAGATTCAAAGACTGCTACTAGCTTACAGTCATCTGTAAACATAGTCAGCCAGAGCCATTAGGTATTGGCTTTTACTCGAGAAAAGTAGATTCCAAACAAGAGAGTTCCCAGTACAGAATCCTTGGGGACTCCACTGGTGACTGGTCTCTTTGCGGAAATAACACCCCCTGTTTTGATTATGTGTCCTATATGTGAGCTATTTGACAATCCCAGTGGGTGATATAGGGGTTTATTCCCAGTTTATTTAGCTTTACTAGTATGCTTGAGTGGGGAATTGTGTCAAAAGCTTTGACCAAGTTGAGGTATGCAGTATGCACCATTTTACTTTTATCCATTGCTTAGGTGACCTTTTCAAACAATGTTTCCAGCTTGAGTAAGCATTACCTGCCCTTGATGAATGCAAATTGAGACAAGTCCAGTGTTTGGAAGTTCCCTATGTCCTGAATGATTAATTCCATAGCTGGTTGTATTTACAGATATTGTAGTTGATAAATTCAGAAAAGGACATCTCAGTGTTGTGGAACATTTTGAGACAGTTTGGGGTCTTTTTGCAATATAAAATTATTGATGTCATAACAAATTCTGTAGCCGAAAATTATGTACCCACACACAAATTGGTTCAGCAATACCCATATTCATAAGGACACGGTAAGATGATGCATTTAAGGGTATAGATTAAAAAGTCTTTTTTTGTGGCAGCGAAGGGTATTTGGGAAGAGACTTTACAAAAGATAATACAAAAACTATGAATTGCTCAGTTTAGACTAATATGTATAACACAAACAGAAAGTTATAATTTAAAGTGGAAAGGAATATGTTGAAGTGGGGGGGGCTTCAAGAAATAAGGAGAGAGAGTGGGATTTTGGATGCAGATCTTTAAGGAAAATAACAGCCATGCAGAAAATTGTATTCTTAAATTAGCAGAAAGTATTTTAAGAACTAAGCCAGCATGATAATAGAGAAAGCAGATTTTACCAATAGAGATGACTACAAGTAGGAGTACAGAAAATAGAAAAAAGGGGTTGGAATTTATTGGAGAAAACTGGCAAAGGAAGCAATGTATTAGGAGCAAATAACAAAAGCAGGAAATGTAATAAAGTGAGATAAGGCCAAAAGGATGTTTGGACCGCAGGCTAGAAACTGCCTTCCCTACCAGGGACTGATAGCATAGCATAGGCAAAGAGAAAAGGATAGGGGGATCCTAAGTGTATGACCTCCTCTGAAAGAGTTTTTAGTTGAATCTGGAATACAAGATGCTAACAAGGCGTAATTATCAGGGCATATAAAATATTGCACAATAACTATAAGAATCAATCATAGGAGGTTATAACAGATTGGGAAGAGAAACTGGAAAAGCAATTTACAAAAGAAACAATGTGAATGCACATGTATGGCTCTCAAGTATGCAACAAAGTCTAGGAGTTTTTATTTAAAACACCTTTATTAAACTTGCACATATGACAAAGACAATCTTACATTTATATAAATGAAAAACACACAAAATGATATTACTTTAGTTGCAAACTGTTTACATCACATACACCATTGAAACAACTGTAGTTATAAACATTATACATCACTTATGAACCATCCAGTCATTGTCAGTTTAGCATTGTATAGCTCATTCAAATCCTGCCTGTTAAACCTCGTTCTTGCTCTGCATATATTATTCTCACAATTCCCATTATTTCCTATGTAGTTTACTCCTTCCCTTTTCTAAAGATCCCATTTCCAGTTGTTTTATCGAGTCTATGTCAATTGAACAAACGCTTGAAATGTCGAATGTCATATGGTCGAGACCATATGATCAACATTTCAAATGTTCGAAGATTGACTTTTAATGGCACCATACAGCGCAGAATGGGAGAATTTCCCTTTTCTGCACTGAAGTGCAGTCTCAGAGTTGGTATATTTAAGTAGGGGGTGGGAGGGTGCAGGGGGGCTTGGCTCCCTGCTCGCACCGTTAAGGTATGTTTTTCTTTTTTTTTTTTTTATGATATATTCGAACATTCAAATATCGACCATATGGTCTCGATCATATGGCTTTCGACATTTTGAATGTTCGAATATATAAATAACATAGACCTGTTTTATCTCTGTCACTATATTCACTACTTCTAGTAAAGTTGGTCTAGGCTTTGATTTCCATTTTCAAGTAATTACTTTTTTGACAGCCACCATAATTAGACTCAGCAAGGCTTTACTATGTCTAGGCAATTCCAATTCTGTAACATTACTCAAAAAGAATCATCTCCCCAGTCAGTTCAATCTGTTCATCCGTCTCCGATAGAGTGGTCTGCAGGGAATCCCAAAGGTCTGTCAGCTCATCACACTTCCAAAAAATATGTTCCCAGCTATCTCTTTCTTGCTTGTCACACCTCCAACATTTGCTATCCACCTGAGGAAAAATTATTTGGAGTCTACTTGGGATATAAAAATACCTGTGTAAACACTTCCAGGCAAAGATCCTAAATCTTTTAGACTTTGTTGCATATTTGGGAGATATACATATATCCCCCATTGTCTCTTTGTGAATTGCTTATCCAATCTCTCTTCCCCATCCTTTCTAAGCTCCTCTGATTAATTTTTATAATTATCATACAATATTTTATATGCTTTACTAATTATTCCTTTTTTAACAGCAGCTTATGTTCTGAACTCTATTAAAAACTCCGCCAGTGCTGGTCTTTCATTTAGGAGCCCCCTATTTATTTCTCTTTGCCTATACTCTGATATCAATCTTTGATAGGGTAGGCAATCTCTAACCTGCAGACCAAATACATTTTTGGTCTCTTCCCATTCTGATACCTTTCCCTTTCTAGTTATTTGCTCCTGATACCTTAGTTCCTTTGCCTGATTTCTCTAATAAATTCCAACCCCCTCTTGCCTATTATCTGTATCCCTGACCACAGTCAACCCTATCATAAAAATATTTTTTTCTCCATTCTCATGCTGGTTTGGTTCTTAGAATACTACCTGCTATTTTATGAATATAATACTCTGTATGATTTTAGTTGTTGTCCTTAAGAGTCTACATCCAAAATCCCAATCTCTTCTTATTTCTTAATCTTCCTCCCTGTGTAAGCATCATTCCTTTCCACTTTGAAGTATAGTTTTCTGCTTGTGCTAGGTATAAGAGCCTTAACTGTGTTGCTGTAAAACAGTACTCCTAGTCCACCTTGTTCTATTTGTAGAATCAGCTTATCCCATTTGACCTTTGCTGTCTTCCATTCCCAGATAAAGTCCTTCAACTCTTTTTTTAATTGCTATCCACAACTTCTCCTCTGGTTGATAAAAGTATGCCTGACCTGTGTATAAGATTAAAGGGACTAAACATAATGGCTTGTATCTTAGTATCCACATCCATATAACAAAACTTCCAGTTTTTGTATTATCTTCTGTTTAGTCTCTTCCCACATATCCTTAGCTGTCACCACAGAGTAATTTCTAATCCATACTCCTAAATACTTCATTTTATCATGTCCCCATAAATATGGATATTGTTGGACCAATTCATGTGTGGCCACATAATTTACTGCTATTGCCTTTATTTTATCTTCATTCATTTTGTATCCTGAGAAGATTTGAAATGGTCTTAAAATGTTCTACAACACTGTATTGTCCTTTTCTGGTTTTGTCATGTATAAAATAATATCATCTGCAAACAGAGCCAACCTTTCCTGACTACCATACCAATTATATCCTTGGATTTCTGAGTCCCTTATTTTCTTTGCCAATGGCTCTAAATATAATGCAGACAACAAAGGCGAAAGCGGACAATCCTGCCTGGTTCCTCTACTCAAGCAGAAATTATCAGAGAGGATAAACCCACTTTAATGTGTGCCTCCATTCCCTCATATATTCTTCTAATCAACCTTATAATTGTATCAGGAAAAGAAAATGCTTCCATTGCCCTGCTCATGAAGTCCCAGTCTACTCTGTCAAATGTCTTCTCTGCATCAAGACCCACCAATAAAAGTGGCACTTTCTTACATTCTGCTTCCCTATGGATCATTAATGTTCTGTTAATATTGTTAAATGTTTGCCTCCCTCCTCAAAATCAATCAATATTGGTATTATTTTTGCCATTATTTTAGCAATTATAGACATAAACACTTTATAATCATGGTTTACTATTGAAATGGGCCTGTATGAAGCTGGACCTGATCGCTCTTTACCCTCTTTAGGTATTACCGTTACCACCACCTTCTTCCAGGATGCTGGTACTTCTCCTTCTTAAAATACTGTTAAACCAAACCTTCCATATCTTTATCAGTTTTTTTTCCCTCCTAACTTCCAAACTTCCACAGGAATACCATCTACTCCTGGGGACTTTCCTGTAGAATGGTTCAAAGCCATTTTTATCTCATCCCTTCCTATCCTAACTTTTATAATTGAGCCTCATCTACCTCCAACTTTGGCATATTTAATTCTTCCATAAACATTTCCATTTGTACATTTTCTTGATTTCTGTATTTCCCTGCTTTATACAAATTTTCATAAAATATCCGAAATATATATAATACTTCTATAGGGTCTCTTATCTTCCTTGTTATAGTTTCCCTAAGCTTGGTGACTGCCCTTTCCACTTTTTGTTGCCTGAGTTGTTGTGCTAGAAGATTTTCTGCTGTACAATTATTAACAAAAAACAGTTGCTTAACAGCCATCTTTCTAAACTCATGCATATTATTGAGGCTATCCCTTATTTTCTGTTTAGCATTCTGCAGTTGTTCCTTTTCTTGTTCTGAGAGATTCCCCCTATTTTGCAATACTTTAACATTTGTCAATCCCTCTAAATAATTATTGCTACTATTTAGTCAGATCTCCCTTTCTTTTATTTCCAACCTAGTTTTAAACTCCACTTTAATCTTAACCCACTCCTTAGCTATATTTTCAAAAGGTAAATCTATCTTCTGTAGTAGCTCCTGAATTAGTTCCACAACCCATTCCTTAAATTCCTCTCTTTTCAACTGATAGGTGGGAAAGTGCCAGTGTCTCATTTTCATGTCATTACTTTGTGTTTTTATTTTAGTTATTATTGGTGCATGATCTGAAATAGTTATTGAGTGCATTTCAAGACCTTCAATTAAATGTACATGTTCCTGCGAGATATAAAATATATCTAGTCTAGCCCAGTTTTTGTATCTCGGTGAGTAATATGTAAATGTCCTCCAAACTCCTAGTATTGAATTCACATCTTCCATGCCAAGCATTTTCATAAATTTCTTCAAAAATCTACCCTTCCTTGTTATATTTTCCCTTCTAGGCCCCCCAGACACTTCTTTATCGTTGCAAACCAAATTCCAGTCTCCACTTATAAGTAATATTTCTTGCTGAAAGCTGATTATTTCTCCCAGAATTTTCTTAAGCTCCATTATAGCAGTTTTAGGGAGATGTAAATGCATGCCAGTGTAATCCTTCTCCCGAGCCAGTAGCTTCTTAGCACTATGTATTGTTATGTTACACATTACCTTGAAAATGTAGACAAATACAGTTCTTTCTCTCTTTCAGTGGTATTTATTAACTACAGTACACACGTGTGGGAGCCTCATGGAAAGCACCAGGGAGACTCCCAGAACAAAAGAATACACAAGCTTATATACTGGCAATATTGCTGACAGTACAAAAAAATATAAAATGAACCAATTAGATCATTATACAGGGCAATTAACCAATCAAAGGTTTGGCCATAAACATAAGGCAATTCAGATCATCATATCTCTAGGCAGAGAAAGAAAATCAGATACACTTCCAAGAAAAGGCACATTTCCTGTTTTCAAGCAGACTCTTGTTTTGTCAGTATTTTTCCATTGCTCATAGTTCATTCAAAGTTCACAGTACACAGTACATCTTAATACATGCAGACTGTCACATACTCAATTCCCTCAAACACATGCTTTGGCTGTTCATATTCTACAATCCCCCATTTGATGCTGTGTAAGCATCACCATTTAACCTATAATACATTTGCCCCAAATCTAACATAACCAAGCTACTGGTCTTTTCATCATTGGAAAACATTGTCATCTCATTGTCTATGTTCCTAGCTGAAGGCATATAAAACTTAGGCACTTTCTTCACAGTTTTTAAAGACATTAATTTCAAGATCAGTGCTTTGATTAGAAATAAGACAAGAAAAGCAACAATTGCTAATACTGCAATTAATAAAATCAACTTCAACAGTCCACCTCCCCAGCCAGAGAACAGGTTGGTTAACCATGCCCATTTTGAACTATCAGTCACTAGTTCTAAGGCAGAAAATGTAGCATTGCTTAATATTTCAAGCAATTTAGATAGCTTTCTAAGTTCCCAAATTGATTTCACTGCTCCATATGATGGAATTATACTAGCCCATGATATGACGCCATCACCCAAGTCCATATGGGACAGTCCTTTGGTGCCAGCATGAGCTAAATCATGGTGATAGATCCATGAAGCATCAACTTGACCTACTGGATTGGCAGGCTTCTTGACCTCTTGAACGTTCCGAATTTTTCCTTTAGGTAATGCAGATACATGTCGAATAGCTGGGACTAGGTAGCCCAGGAAGCAGCTGCCAGACCAGTTTCCTGGTAGCCATTTATATGCTTTTCTTCCGCACAAAAAATAACAATTTTCTACTTTAATGGTGATGTTGATAGACTCAAAGTGATCCCCGGCATCCTGCAGTCCTTGGAATATTTTCCAATAGGCAGTTTCTATTTTCTGGGAAAAGTTAGTTATAGAATTTTTAACAAGTTTTTCTATAGGTGAGAAATCTGTTACACAACCTGAATTGTCTGCAGTGCAGTTATATACCACTGTTTTGTTACAATGGCTCCACCCTACTCTAGTTTTACCAAGTTTTTGAAAACACACAGTTCCGTTTTGGTGGAGGGACAACTGTAATGCTATCTTGTCCTTTGAAATAACATTTGATGTATCATAGATCAGATTCATCCAGGTTTCATTAGCCCCTAAAGGGACTATATTTAGCATCAATCCCCCATGAACAGTAGAAATAGCAATGCAAATCCAGCAGTCCGAGACATTAAAGGATGACGCATAAGCATATTTAATAGCTTGGTAGGTGTTGAAAGGTGGATGCCATGTAGCTCGTTTGGCATGAGGCGTAGGTGGAGCAGGAAATAAAAATGGCCACAGTAAAAATAACAAAACAACAAGAATAACCACCAAAATAGCTGTGCAGTACTTTTGTGGAAATGGTGGTTGCGCTTGTATCGTTTCGGGAGGGTGAGTTTGTCCAACTGGATAAATGTCAGGCATTGTCTAGTGCTGGTACAGTATAGCTTCGAGTATGAGTAGCAATAGGTGGAGAATCAGGAGTTGCAAAAGGTAGAGGCTGTTGATCTTCAGATGGGATGACCTTCTTGACGTGCGATATGTGAATCCAGGTGGGTGAGCCTTGTAGTCGCACCGCTGATGATGTCATCAGTAGAACCAGGAAGGGCCCCTTCCAGCATGGCTGATGCGCTGTTTTTTGAGAGAATGCCTTGACGTACACCCAATCTCCTGGTTGCAGTGCGGAAGACAGGAAAGGATCAGGGATATGTTGAGCCGCTGCTACCTGGCAGTGATGAAACTGTAAAAAAAGAGACAGGAGAAGTGCAATATAAAAGGATATCATGATCAAATGCATCGTACTCAGAAAAGGGTGGTGGTGGAGTCATGGGCATATGCATAGGGCGGCCCATGAGGATTTCATGAGGAGAAAGACCTTTAGTAGGATGTACTTGCGCTCTCATAGAAAGCAGGGCTAGAGGTAGGGCCTGTACCCAAGTGAGGCCTGTTTCAGTAGTAATTTTAGCCAGTCTAGTTTTCAGTGTCTGATTCATGCGTTCAATAATACCTGATGCCTGTGGTCTATATGGACAATGAAATTTTAAAGTGATGCCTAACATTTTGCACAGTGAATCAATCAACTGAGCAGTAAAATGTGTTCCACGGTCCGAATATATTTGACAGGGAACACCAAAACGAGGTATCAATTCATAACAAAGTTTCTTAGCAACTGAAATAGCATCATTTGTGACACATGGGTAGGCTTCTAATCACCCAGAAAAAACATCAACAACAGTTAAAACATATTTGAAATGAGCACAAGGTGGAAGTTCAATAAAATCCCATTGCAAAGCGCAAAATGGTCCCAATGGTTTTGGCAGTGGTTGTGCGGGGGCTATAGTGCCTTTTGAAATGTTATACTGTAAACAAATGGAGCACATGCACAAAAAATGCTGTACAGAAGCAGAAAGTCCTGGGGCAAACCAATCCTTTTGGATTTGTTTTATTAACGCTTGTACCCCGACATGGGCTGGCAAATGATAAGCTTTAATAAGAGAATTTAACATGGACATTGGACAGACCAATCTGCCATCTGGATGTTGCCAAATGAGATCAGAGCATTTAAAACAGCCTTGAACCAGCCATGTTCTCCTTCCTGATTCTCGGACTTCATCCTGTAAAGCTTTTAACACTGTGGTATCAAAAGTAACCATTGGTTGCAGAGGCTGTAAAAAATGTCCCTGAACAGTTTGTGAGAGAACAGCCTGTTTAGCAGCCCAGTCAGCTAAATTATTGCCCTTAGCTTCAAAAGAGTCATTAGATTGATGGGCTGCACATTTAACAACAGCAAGTTCAGCAGGTAACAATAAATCTTGTAGCAAGTTATTGATATAAAAATGTTTTTTAATGGATGCCCCGGAAGATGTTAAAAACCCTCGTTCCTTTCACAATATACCAAAATCATGAACAACACCATGGGCATAACGGGAGTCAGTATATATAGTAACAGACTTGTTCTTAGCTATTTTGTATGCATTCAATAATGCCACTAGTTCCGCAGCCTGCGCAGAAGTGCCTGGGGGTAATCGTTCTGACCTTAAAACTTCAGTCGGAGTACAGACTGACTAAGCAGCTTGGAATTCACCAGAGTTTGTTCATAAGCAGGATCCATCAACAAAAAGAACTAAATCAGGATTTTGCAAAGGAGTGTCATATAAATGTAACCTAGGAGAAAGAACAGAGTTAACTACAAGCACACAATCATGTGGTTCGCCCTCATCTGAAGTTGGTATTAAAGAGGCAGGGGTCAGTGGTGGGCAGCGTATGACTTGCAGGGCAGGATTATTTATTAAACTTAGTTCATACTTAGTAAGGCGTGCATTTGAAAGATATGTTTTTGTTTTTAGAAGTAGCGCTTGAACAGCATGTGGGACTGCTAATATAGTATCATGTCCCAAGGTTAGTGAGGCTGCCATATCAACCAAAACAGCGGCAGCTGCCACAGCCCGTAAGCAAGCTGGGTAACCAGAGGCAACCGGATCTAGCTGAGTGCTATAGTAAGCAATAGGTCGGTAGCCTCCAGTGCGTTGCTGGGCTAGGAGACCCAAGGCAGTCTTGTTTCATTCACAGCAAAAGAAAATAAAAGGTTTGGAATAATCTGGCAACCCTAAGGCAGGAGGATTTACCAAGGCTGTTTTGATAGCCTGAAAAGCCTCATCGTGTTGTGACGTCCAGGGTAAAGGTTCCGTAATATCCTTTTTTAGGAGTTGTAACAGGGGGGCTGAAATTTCTGAAAAATTAGGCACCCACTGTCTACAATATCCTGCTAGGCCAAGGAATCCTCGCAGCTGCTTCTGGGTTACAGAAATGGGACACTTTGAATAGAAGTTATACAATTTGGGAGTATTTGACGAGAACCCACTGCAATAATATGTCCCAAATACTGCACCTTTTCCTGACAGAATTGTAATTTTGATCTATTTACTTTAAACCCTCGTGTAGCTAAAAAGTTTAACACTAGAAGGGAATCTTCCCTACATGAGTTACTGTTTGGTGAAGCTATAAGAATATCGTCCACATATTGGACTAGAACTGAACGTGATAGTAGTTGCAGATCCTGTAACTGTCTATGCATCTCTCTAGAAAATAAGGTTGGGGATTCTACGTATCCCTGGGGCAATCGAGTCCAAGTATACTGCTGACCTTTGTAGGTAAATGCAAACAAATACTGACTATCGGGATGTACTGGAATAGAGAAAAAAGCTGATGAAATATCTATTACCGTAAAACATTTTGCAGTAGGCGGGATACAGCTCAAAATAGTAGCTGGGTTTGGTACAATTGGGAAAACAGGCAAAACAGCTTTGTTAACTTCCCGCAAGTCCTGCACAAATCTGTAAGCTTGTTTACCAGGTTTTTTCACTGGTAATATTGGGATGTTACATGGGCTTGTGGTGGGTACTATGATCCCTTGCTGTTCCAATGCAGAAATAACAGGGGCAATACCAGATATGGCCTCAGCTGTCAAAGAGTACTGTGGTACTTGCGGCAACTTTGCTCCTGGTTTTAGGGTTATTTTTACAGGAGTAGCTGAGATCAAAAACCCTACATCATTGTCATGAGTAGTCCACAGGTGAGAGGGTAGGGAATATAAATACTCGTTTCTGTTAGAATCAGACTGAATACACATTGTCTGTACAGTGATAGTGTTATCTAAGTCTGTCAGGGTACTATCCTGTTGGTCTGAAGATACTTGGAGATAAACTCCATCAGCTGTGCAAAAAATTGTGGCCCCCATTTTGCAAAGCAAGTCTCTTCCTAATAGATTTAAAGGTGCTGAGGGTCCTACTAAAAATGCATGGTTATCCTGTAGAGGTCTCAAAGTTACTGGGACTGGAACAGTTTCTGAATACTCAATAGGTATACCAGAGACACCCACTCCTCTAGTTATTTTGTTGGAGAGGGGAACATTCATGGTTGCTTTGCCAGCTAGCATGGATTTAGTTGCTCCAGTATAAATTAAAAATGGATAGGGTTTATTTTTAACCAGTAACATAACATGTGGTCCATCCTGATCCACAGGAATAAAAGGGCACAATTGCTGTTGTTTCTGTTCAGGGAACCTTCATTGTGGTTGTTGTCGACTGGGCAGCGTCCAGTTAGAATTCCACTGATGTGATGCATCAGTGTATGGTGCAGGTTGCTCAGCCAAATATGGACACTCATTTTTCCAATGGCCTACTTGGCCACAGTTGAAACACTCTGTCTGATTACTAGAATTCTGGGGTGGGGCCGACTGTGTTCCCTGCCAGTTTTGTCTATTCTGATTTCCTGCTCCTTGGCGTCCACCCCTCCCTCTCCCTCGCCCTCTACCCCTTTGACCAGTCAGTTGGCCAAAAGCACTACACATTTGGATTTGTGCTTTTACTAATTTCTCCTGTAAATCTTTCTTTTCTTTAGCCAAATGGTCAGATAGGTATTGTACCTGCTGGACTTACTCATGTAAGCCCAAACTAGGCCAGTTTAAGCATACTTCCTTTAACTTGTTCCTCACCTGAAGGCGTAACCCATCTACAAAAGCAGCTGACAGCCCACGTTGTGCTGGTCCTTCAGTGGGCTCTAGGTACCTGGAATATGCCTCGAAGGCTTCAATGAGCCAATTTAAGTATTTGTCTACAGGTTCATCCTCTTTCTGTATGACTGATTTAATTTTTGGCCAATTGGGGGTAGGTGGCACTATTACAGTGATAGCATTGACTATATGTTCCCTAATGGCCTTAAACCCATTTTCCCCTTGTATGTTGTGCTTCGGTATTGGGGTAGGAACATTAGCATGATCCCAGATACGTTTCATCAGATCAGCTGGGACAGCGTATTGGAGGACAGCTCTAACCTCTTCTATGGTAGGGTTTTGCAGACAAATATGTCCTGTTAATACACGTTGAAACTTCGCTGGGTTAGTACGAATGGGCAGGAGTGATTTAGTAATCACTTAAAAATCAACTGCTGACCACGCCCTAGGTACCACTACAGTAGCCAGTTGTCCCGCATCCCTAGCATGTGCTGGGTTTGGGACTTCTCTCAATGGGAATACTCCTTCTTCATCTGATGGGCTAGTGCCCGATTCAGACTCAGAATCCGGGTTAGATTTGTCCGGACAAATGTAGCCGTCATTGTCTTCAGTCACAATTGGTCATTGCTTGTAATATTTACCCTTGTGTAAATATACGACTTTTTTATTTTGATATATTTTCAGCTGGCTAGACCTAGGGTCAAAAAGCATTTGTGTTTTTCTTTTTTGCTGTTTTTTTGTCTTAGAACAGGTTAGTCTAGGTGAAGGTTTACCTTTATCTATTTGGCCAGGTTGTTCTATAATCGGTCTGCTAGATTGGCCTCCCATTGCCTGATCTCCACTTCCAGAGTCGGCAGTGGTCTGCTCTTCTCCCTGCCAGCCTTCACCCTCTGTTGTGGAGCTCACTGCTCCGTCTTGAACCTGTGAAGGCTGATATTGTGGTGGAGGAGCTGTAGGGGGTGAGGGGAACCATGGGTTATCATCCTCAGATGATTCAGTTATTTGCAATTTACTTAATTCCTGTACAGGATATAATCCCTTAAAGGGTGGTTCCCTTAAGCGTTTACCATCTGCTACATCTAGATTACTTGCAGTATGCCGCAGTTCCTTTATCTGCTCTTTTAGTTTTTGTTGATTGCCCTTAAGACTACTGACAACCGAGTCATTTTCCCTTTCTTTAGCCTCACACATCCAATCATTAAAAGCTGCCCAGCACAACCCTGGTATTTTTCCTTTCTTTTTTAATTTCTTTCGCAAGTTAGTCAAAATATCTTTAGTAAAACTACCATTTTCGGGAAAAGCAAGGTCACCGTCATTTTTAGTAAGGGCGATCCACTGATTTAAAAACATGCAACTGTCCAGGGACACATGGTAAAACATATAACCAGCTGGTGTACCTCTTTCTGGCTCATTTATTTTTCCTGCACTCGCTCCCATTTTCACTCAAATAGAGCTATACTTGTGTAATACAGGTTTAGCTAAGGCGTTATATAAACATCTTGTTACCCCACTATCATACCTCCTTTCATACGTACGTCACCAGTATTTTTGTATTAACCCACACTCATACTTCGTATTCAATAGCAGAAAAGAAATGCATGCCACTTACCTCAAAACAACTGAATGATGGAAATCATAGCATTTTCTGCATAACAAAAAAAAATATTTGCAAATCTTTAAAGCAGACAGGTGCAGAAAAATGAAAGAAACACTGCAGAAACAGAAAAGTCTGTTATGGGGCCTTTTGTTAGCAGTATTTCGTTCAGTTCCTGACTGCTGCAGCTTGTTCATAATTCATATCCGAGTAAACGGCACCAACAGGGGCGGCTCGTGGCATCGGACTGCCGGACTGCAGGCCCCTCAGCTAAAAAGAAGAAAATGAAAAAAAAATACCTTTTGTTGTATGACAGTAGCAGATGTTTTTTTTTTTTTTGTTTAAATGCGAAATTCGAGTCCGTGACTCGGAAGTACGCGCATGCGCACTTTAACCGCCTCGGGTTGCGGCGGTTTAAATAAAGACTTTTTTTTATTTTTGCTGCAGTCCGGTGAGGACATTGAGGCATCAGTGTGATGCCCAGCAGTCTATGCGGTTCCAAACCGCATAGAACTGAAAGGGGTTCGGACTGTGACGTCCGCAGGCAGTGCAGGCACGTACATGACGCGCCTGGCCTAAAATGCTGCTGATTGGTTGTCGCTCTCTTCCCGGGCTTTATGTGCTGGGAAAAGAGCGAGAATCAATCAGTTAGAAGACAGTGTGGACTGACTGAGTCAATCGCAAGGGAAGGATTCATTTGGAATTGGATTTCTATTTTTTTTTTTTTTTTTTTTTTTGGGCAGCCTATATTTTGTCAGCTCAGCTGTAGCCTGTGCTGAAGAAGATAGAAGAACAAGAACTGAAGAAAGAAGTAGAGAGTAGAACAAGAAGAAGAACAGAGGAGAGTAAGAGAAGAGTAAAGTACACTACACTACAGATAGTTTTCTTCTTGGTGGTAATGTATATTATTTTTTATTGTCCTAGCCAACTGCATCTTTTATTTTTAACTGTCAATTTGTTTATATCTGAATGAACATAAAACATGTTCATGATACATAGATTAATTTCATTTAATCCTGACAGCTGCCATGAACATTACTGTGTAGACTCTTCAAGTTAAATAAAAAACACTGAAGAGTCTACAGTAATGTTCATGGCAGCTGTGAGCTGTCAGGATTAAATAAAATTAATCTATGTATCATGCATTGCCTTGTGTGTAAGCAAATCAAGTTAAAAAAAAAAACTGATTTGCTTACACACAAGGCAATGCATGCTGTTAATAAAATGAGTGAAGTGTGTAACAAAACCAAAACTGTTTTGTTGCATGCTTTAAAACAGAGGCCTGAAGTAAAAAAGAAAACCACTTGGGTTAACTAAAAAACAGAGGAAAGTTATGCAACTGAAGTGTGTGTGTGTAATGCCCCAGTTAACAAATGGTGGTGGGTAGAGATACTCAGGGTTGAACCCTGTACCTTGTATGGTGGTGTTAAGGACCTGAATTGCCTACCCACCACCATTTGTAAAAAAATTGCAGATTTTTGCCTCATATTTTATCTGATCTGTTCCTCATAATATCTGTGGTTTCTAAATATTGCAATGCTTGATATTTGATGGTACACTGGTAGCATTGTTGCTTTACAGCTGCAGGTTCTTGGGTTTGATTCTTGGCTGGGGTGCCTTCTGCATTGTCTGCCTGTGTTTGTGTGGGTTTGCTTTTGTGTCCTCCCATGTTATAAAGACATGTCTGCATTATTTCTTCCTGGGCCTCTGCTGAAAATTGTTTTTTGTTCCAAGTCATATTGTCCTGATTAACAAATGTTAAATAAAATTGACAGGCATTTGAATTTCAGACTTCAGGTTTATGAATGTTTAATTCCTTGCATATTTGATGGTGCAGTGGTAGCATTGTTGCCTCACAGCTATAGGTTTTCTGGTTTGATTCTTGGCTGGGGTGCCTTCTGTGTGGAGTCTGCATCTCATCCCTGTGTTTGTGTGGATTTGCTCTGGTGTCCTGCCATTTACAAAGACATGTGTCTGCAGTATTTCTCCCTGGGCCTCTGCTGAAAATTGTTTTTGTTCCATCAGAAGTAAAATTGACAGGCATTTGAATTTCAGACTTCATATTCTTCAGAAAATACATAGTAACACTTTTGGGACTGTATTACCCCATTATTGGCTTTGTCCAGGTTTTTTGTGCTAAGGTTGACAACTATGGCAAGAACTGAATTCACTGAATATGCCTGAGGGCTGTATTCCCTCATTACTGGGTTTGTCCAGGTGTTTTGTGCTAAGAGGTTGACAGCTATGGTGAGAACTGAATTCATTAAATGATAGCCATTTAAGTTTCAGTCTTCCTCTCTTTCACAAAGCAACTGATCTGGCGTAGTGGTATGTTGCTCTGACTGTTTTGCACAGGGACCTTGGCAGTAAAATGTATGGTGGTAACACAGCATTTTTCTTTCACAAAGCAGATGATTTGGTATAGTAGTATGTTGCTATGACTCTTTTGCACAGGGACCTTGGCAGTAAAATATATGGTGGTAACACAGCATTTTATTCTAGCAACTTTTCCAAGATTATACAAGCAATGTTTAATGTGTCCCTGGTTTTTGGCCGTTTGACCCCCCCCCCCCAATAAATTTGGCTTTTTCCAGATTTCTTGTGCTGCAAAATTGAGATGCAGTTGAGTATTGAGTAGATTTTACAAGCAGGTGAGAGTTGCAGGGGAAGAGAAGTCTGGTGTTGCTTGCATTGTTAACAGCACAACAGGTTGTGTACTTGCTTTTGATGCAGAAAGTTGTTGGTTCTACTCCCACAAGGGTTGAATGCTGCCATACTGAAAAACTTAAGATACTAACTATGAGCCTGTTATCAGTTTGCCATCCATTCATTTCCTATTGCAATATTACTAGCTTATTTTTAATGTAATATAGGCAATTTATTCCTCAGGGGCATCAGACACTTTATTTTTCAATGAAACCATGAAATATAAAGGTGTTTGCTAGCAGCAACATCTTCATTAGTTACAGATTTATTTAATGTGGAATTTAGATAAATTTTTTACTTCTTCAGATATTGTGCATATTTACTGATAATGGTGGACTGCAGAATTGTGCATATTTACTGATAATGGTAGACTGTAGAAGTTTGAGCAGACTTTTATGATGGAAATGTTTTGAATTGGGTAGTTTTGTCATTATTGGTGCATGCGTTTTGTTTCATTGTTTACTGGAAAAATGTTCAAAACAATAGGAAGGTGTATCAAAGAGCACATGTATGTTTCATATGCAAGGGGCCTATGATTTGAAAACAGCCCAGAATTAATCTTTATCTGCCACTGGTAAAATGTATTTTCTTTGAATGTGGGTTTCAATGCTGTTTCAATGAATGTGAGTTTCAAGGGCAGAGAAGTTTTAATGCTAAGTTTGTTTAGCAGATGTCTTAGTGTTTGTGCTGTAAAATGCAAAATAAAACTTTCAAATGAAGTCCAAATCATCATAGAAATAAATCAGTATGCACATTAGTGTTTATGGTAAATGGAGTGAAATAGCCAAGTAATGGATCATTGGAATGGCTGCAGGGGGAGGCTCCATTCGACCATGATTTTGTGAGGGGGGAAGGGCGGCAAACTTAGACAGCCCCAGCTGAACTATACCTCCCAACTGTCCAGATTATCAAAGAATGAATAGATTTTTGCTTCTTATTTTTGGTTTGTTCCTCATAAAATTTGTGGTTTTCTGGCAAATCATTTAGGAATTAAGTCCCTAAACAATGACACACCGAGTTTCAGACTTCATAACCTTCAGAAAAATGCATGCTAAAGTAAGACCTGTTATTCTATCAACTGTCTCAGTTTATACAAGAGCAATTTTTAGTACTGTTTATATGTTCCCCCAATATATTTGGCCTTGTCCAAATTTATTGCATTAACAGGTTGAGAGGTACATGCAAATAAATTGCTTTATAGAATTAGGCATAGCCAAACCTTTCAACTGTCCCTGATTTTGGCTCAAAATGTTGTTGTTCCCCTAATAATCTCTCCGCAAAATAGCAATTTTGGAAGAAAACATGGAGGGTTTACAATTAAGAAATAACTGTAATAATTAGAGTTATAGATTACTTTTATTTCAGAAATGCATGTAGATTCTTTTATTTTGTCAGCTGCTCAAGTTAGCAGTACTAATATTGAAGTATCCCTTCTTTGACAGGTTTCCAGCTGTATTGTGTGGCTATTTTATATTTTTACATCACATTTTTGGTCCATTTTTCATAAAATTGTGTTTTTTTTTTTGGCAAATTAGTGACAAACCATTAAAGACTGAAGTTAGAAAATAATGACAGACATTTGAGTTTCAGATTTCATACCATTCAGAAAATTCATACTAATGCAAGACCTATTCTATTATCTTTCTAAGTTTATAAGAGCAATATTTTAAAAACTGTCCTTATTTTTGGGCCATTGTCCCACTTCTTTGTATGGCTTTGTCCAGATTTCTTGCTCTGAGGTTGAGAGGTATGACAAATGTCAGGGTCATCACAGTCAGCCAGAGACATTTCACCCCCACTCCCCCATGTAGTGACTCTGGATGTGTCGAAGCAAGGCAAGGAGTAGTTATGCAGTGTAAATGTGCCCCCCCCCCATCCAAGGTAGACACAAGTACTACAGTGGCTTTTCATCTGTCCTTGATTTTTGCAGAATGGTCTGGTTTCTGTCATTTTTTTGTACTGTTGATTTATGCTTATTACTCAAAGTGCCTGTTTCTCTGTGTTTAAGTAGCAATACTTTAATGGCCATCAGGTAAGCTTGGCTGAGATTGTAAGATGCAAGTAAGCTTTAATAAGCATACTGTTAAAGAATTGTCAACATTGAAAGGCTTTCTTTTGTTACCATGTAGAGAATACTTAACTAGATAATGTCTAAGCCTTTGGTATTGAAATGCATATGACAGTATTTGTAATAAGGGTCAGGATTACATTATTTTAAGAAGCTTATTACACTTGGAGACTTCAGTCATCTCTGCAGGCTTTACCCGTAAACTAAACAGAATGCCAATCGTGTGGTCCATAACCTGTACAGTAATCCTTTTAAGCAATGTATCTTGAGCTTATTTCTTGTTTGCTTTTCATTTTTTACTTTGATCATGTTTTCCCTATGAAACAAGTAGATAGTTGTCAGGCAGCAGGTCTTTTTTTGGATAAGGAACATTTTTGCAACTGGGGGCATCAGAGATTTCTACTTTCAGCATGTTACTTGGTACTTTAATAAAGCTGAATATAAATTAGAACTGCAGTGCAAGAAGTGGTTTGAGTTTGAGTGCTGCTTGTTTTTCTTATACTTGATTTTGACTGGCATTCCATTAATGTATTTAAAAAAAAAAATTTTTTTTCATGCCTCACAACCTTTTTGTTTCCATCTAGATATTAAGTAAGCTGTCATGCAGCCAATGCATTGAAATATTTTTATTCTTCTACACTTCATTTTGTCTTGATTCGACTCCTCATAATGACGGTTTGGCACCCACGGCAGTGTATTTAGTTAGTTTTTGTGGTTTTGAGCATAGCTCCTCCCCTTTCTAGTTGGTTGTACCCCTTCCCATTGACCACACCCATTCAGCTGTCTCCCGCAGCCCCCCTTTGATTTGAAGTCACCAGCCGCAACTGGGCACCAATTGTTACGTTACACATTACCTTGAAAATGTAGACAAATACAGTTCTTTCTCTCTTTCAGTGGTATTTATTAACTACAGTACACACGTGTGGGAGCCTCATGGAAAGCACCAGGGAGACTCCCAGAACAAAAGAATACACAAGCTTATATACTGGCGATATTGCTGACATTACAAAAAATATAAAATTAACCAATTAGATCATTATACAGGGCAATTAACCAATCAAAGGTTTACCTGTAAACATAGGGCAATTTACATCATCATATCTGTAGGCAGAGAAAGAAAATTGGATACACTTCCAAGAAAGGCAGATTTCCTGTTTTCAAGCAGACTCTTGTTTTGTCAGTATTTCTCCATTGCTCATAGTTCATTCAAAGTTCACAGTACACAGTACATCTTAATACATGCAGACTGTCACATACTCAATTCCATCAAACACATGCTTTGGCTGTTCATATTCTACAGTATCTTCAATTATTATCTTTTTTTTCTTCTGTCACTATTGGAGCTCCTCTTGCAATTAATATAAGTACTATTCTTTTGCTTTGCCCCAAATATTCTGCTGAATAACCATCCTGAAAAACTTTATCAACTTCACATGTTCATTTCTTTACGGGTGTGTCTCCTGTAGCTTAGCTATTTGCACTCTACATTTTTTAATATAATTCACTACTCTTTCTTTTTTATATTTAGCTGTAAGACCATTCAGATTGAAAGACATTACAGAAAGCATCATTTTCTTATGTAGTTATTATTACCACCTTGTATATAACTGCTCTTTTGCTAAATGTCTAGTTCCAGTTTTTATGTTACATGTATATACTGTTCGGCAGGTTGGTCTTTTACACAGTAGTTTCATGTCATCCATTTGTGCCTATGTCACATCTTACATAACTTTTTGTTTCAAAGTCCAGAAGGTTTAGAATTTTTGCTTTGAAGTGTTGCATAGATGGTTTTATACCTCAAGCAGACTTCAAATAAATTTTCTTCTAGTGGATAGCAAATGTAAGTGTGATATGGAAGAAAGAGGTAACTGGGAAAATACATTTTGTGAGTGTAATGGGCTGGCAGATTTTAAAAATTTGTGCTGTCAGAAATATTGGGAGAGCAAATTATTCTTTTGAGCTGGGACACATAATCTGAATTGCCTAGACATAGTAAGGCCTTGTTAAGTTTAATTATGATGCCTGCCAAAAAATAAGTTACTAGAAAAGGTAAATCAAAGTTTAAACAAACTGTATTTGAAGTATTGAATACTATTAAAGAGATAAAAGAACTGGAAGAGGGATTGTTCAAAAAGGGAAGGAGCAAGTTACATAGAAATAAATGGAAATTGTTTCAACATTGCTTACAGAATAATGTTCAGGAGGAGGAGCATTAAGGTTTAAGGGAAGGCAGGAATTCTGCAATTTTTTTGTAATATTGGACTGCTGATAGTTATAAAGAAAGAAAAGATATGTGATGTATAATGTATGTAAAAGGAAAAATGTAATGTGGTTTGTTTTCTTTTCTGTCAATGTATGTTTGCCTATGTCTAAAGTTCATAGGTTCATAGGTAGGTACTAGGCTATTGGCCCTAGGGCCTATATAAGCCTAGCCGAAAAGGTACCCTGGCTTTCGCCAGACAAGAAAATGATTTTCCTGTGCCCCTGTCGAGCAGAGCCACAGAAGTGATCCCCGGGGTGAATTTCCTATCTCCCATCCAGTCATCAAGATTTTTCTTAAAGAGTGCTAATGAGGAGCTTTGTTTGTTATAGATAGATAGTTTGTTCCAGAGTTTGGGAAGTCTCTGGAACAGGAATCTATCCCTCCAGCATGTTCTGTTTATTGTGGTGACAAGGTTTACATCCCTAGAGCGTGTAGCTCAGAGGGACTGGGATTTCTTTAAGTGGAGCATGTCCAACAGCTCTGGGTTTGACATAGCTTTGTATGTTAGGCAGAGATTGTCTCTGAGTAGGCGATATGCAACGGAGTAAAGCTGGAGTTTTTTGAGACAGTCTGCATAGGGCATCTGTTTAACGCTGGTAATCCTCTTTGTGAGGTAGGTCTGTGGCCTTTCCAGTTGTTGTAGATGTCTTGTGAGGTACATACCAAAAGGGTCATTGTACTCTATAATGGGTCTAATGAGTGATGAGTAGAGGGGAACAATGACCTCTTTTTTCCTGGATGAGAAACCTTTTGTGATGAGGTGTGCCACGTAGAAGGATTTCCTCACTACTGTGGCGATGTGATTATGAAAGGAGAGACTACTGTCCACCTGTGTCCCAAGATCTCTTATCATACTTTCGGTGTTAAGTAGACTATCGCCTATGTAGTAGTTCATGGGTACAGAGTTTTTACCAAAGGGGAGGACAGTGCACTTTTTGGCATTGAGTTTAAGGCCATGGTTTTGACACCAGGCATCTCTCTCAGTGAGGTCCTTTAGTAGGATGTCCACATCATTTGGAGTTTCGATTATGGCTCCTAATTTGCAGTCATCTGTATTATAATTTAATCAAGGTGTTAAAAATAAAATTAACTATAAAGAGCTTCATACAGGTTATGTTTATCAACATACAATTTATGAGATGGGTTAAGATTATCAGTGCAGAAATGGGAAGTCAATTGGATGTTTTGGTTTCTGGAATACTAAGTCACCAAGAAAAGTGAGTAATAGATGATGAAGAGCAAGAAAATGAGGGGTCATATAATGAGGAGCTAAATTCTAGGGACAGAAAGGTAAGTGCAATGCATTGATTACTGTATGCCATTTCTGAGGACTTAATGAAAGATGAATATTAAGATGGTGTTAAGGGTGAAGAGAAGATTAACCAGTCAGATTAAGAATATAAAAGACAGAAAGCATTAGGATAACCTAAACTGTTTGGGGATATTTTCACTTCAGCTGAGGAAGGAAGGGAGAACATGGTTAATCTGCAATAAGAAGAGAATGTGAACATATACATGTGAGAAGAGAATGCAGGGGGAATGCGTAATCTTCATATTTGCATTTAGAAGCAGCTTATTTTAGACTAAACATGAAAGCATTTCTCTTTTTTTCTGAAAGTGTTAACAGTGAAGGCTGTATGTCTGTGTCTTAATCATAGCAAATGTACAGTGGCAATAACGTGGAATGAGTTCCCTCTAGGGCTATGAGCTGTAAATAAATACTATGCACCTGGTATTTATGTTCAGTTAGCATAGAATGCAGTACAGTCTTGCTCCAAAAGCAAAAATGAGCAGCTAGATAGCATGTCATCCAACATGGTAGCTCTACAGGCAATGAGAGGGAGAGGTATGTAAGTTATTGTATAATGACATACAAAAGAACAAGCAAAGATTAATGAGTGCATAATGAGATGAAAGTAAGGAGCACTGAAAGTAGGTTGTGATTCATAGTTGTAAGTGTGACAAATCTCAATCAGTTTCATCTGTGTATAAAGACAAAAATTACAGCTAAGCTTTCAGACTTGTATCTGGTCATAATGATGGGAGTAGCAACAGCGTAAGTAAACCAATAATTGTTATATATCACTGTTGTTACCAGCAACCATTGAGCACTTCACAGCAGCAGGTGGGTCAAGCATAAAATATATAAACGCAGTCTGACATCACACTCGATGTGGGGCAGCAGCTCCAGGACAACATTAACGTGGCCCAACACAATATATACATGTGGCTGACCTTTACTGCCCACAAACTGGATCTGGAGAAATGTGTGGCCTTTCTATACCATTCAATGGTATGTGCAGCTCTTACCAAACCAGCTAATGGTACCTTGTGAGTACAAACTGAGGACACTGTGAATGTTTCACAGGCATCTGATTGTAGAATCTTCAGGATATTCCTTGATAAATTGCTGACAGATGTGGATGAGCACATTGGTTTCCCTAACTTGGGAGGGGTAAGAGCACCAACATAAGTGGCTCTTATGAAAGTGCTGCTTTCCTGAAGTGTTAGGAGCCATAGATTTTACACATGTGGCAATGGAGGCCTAACAGTGTCCACAGCCAGTGTTATATCAACAGGAAAGGATACTATTCCATCAGCTATCATGAAATGTGCAGTGTACAGGGGATAATACCCAGAGTGTCTCCACAGCAATCTCAAAATACTCATGACTACAACATATGGCATATACGTCATCTGCATCACCACTTCCTCTACAGAGGCATTCCACAGGGCCATCTACTAAGTACATACAGGCACACTGGTACACCCATGTCTACAACCACAGACAGTATGTATACGTGTGTCACATCATCCGCTTATGTCATGTCATTACTGTATTGCCAGTGAAAGAGGATACTTGCTGCAACCCAGTCAGCAGTCCCAAGAGGCAGCACACCTAGCCTTTTCCCATCATTTATCTACTGTACTAAGGAAATCATTCCATGTTGCCCAACTTATAAGCTTACGTCCAAAGATGTAATAGTTCTGTTGCACTTGGCTCTCATTAGACCAGTCATTGTGTACCATGCCCCCCCCCCTTTGTAATGTACCTGACATGGCATATGCAACAATTGGAGTGACCACTGTTGTTCCTCACAACAAGGATACATGGTGTAGACAACATATCCTAAGCACACTGCCTCAAAGCCCTATCCTTTTATTCAGTTTCCTACAGACTGCTTTTGTTGTAGGGATGGGTGTGTGTCTCAGAGATTATCACTTCTCTGGAACAGGCTTCCAATCTATGTGAAATACAGTTCTTCCCAGCACTTATTAAATTACAACTTGGACCACTGGATGGGGAATCATAAATTTATCCTGGTCTGTCACCTATGTCTCTGTTAGAAAGCGTAAGCTGGTATATGCTTAACAATGCATGCCCAAGTTACATATACCCCCATAAAAGCCTGAACTGAGGTGGGGCAAGTTGTTTTTACACAGCTGAATTAAGAACTGATGATCCAGACTGTGAAGACTGTGGAGGCTTTAAAGCTGATGCATTCTCACAAAAAATACATGAACTTAACTTTTTAAATGTCCTTGATTTTGAATAATGTCCTTGCTCTTACCCCATATTTTTGCTCTGTGCCTCCTAAAATTATTGTTTTTTTCTGATAAATCATTGAGACTTAATTAATAATACCAGACATTACAGTTTCATACTTCATGTTGTTCAGAAAATGCATGTTAATGCAAAATCGTTGTTCTGTTAACTTTTGAAGAACATTAGAATAATATTTAAAAGTTGTCCCTTATGTTGAGCCTTTGTCGCCATTATATTTGGCTTTGTCCAGAAATCCTGAACAAAGTTGTTTGTCTTTCAGCTTTTTCCCGGTAAGGAGTTGCCACAGCGGAACTGCGGTCTGCTAATGATTGGCAGTAGATTTTTATGAAACGCCAAGGTGCCAGCTCGACGTCCAATTTTCAACGAAGGCACGCCCATTTACGCACGCATGTCTTTCGAACGCTACCTAACCGTGGAGAGGACATGCAGACTCCGCACAGAAGGCACTCCCAAGCCAAGCCAAGAATCGAATGGGAGAACCTATTGCTGTGAGGTAACAACACTACCGCTGTATTGGAGAGAAATGCTTCAACAACAGAGGGAGGGTATTTTCAAGAGGCACTTTACATGGGTATGTAAGGATTTATGAATGCAGTGCATCAAGGTACTAATAAAATTAACAGCTTGAAATTTTGAGTCAGTAGCAACATAAGTTGAGAGCAATAAACTGATTGATGACACCTTGAATTAATTTAGACAACTGCCAGACATTGTCAGCAAATTTGATATAATGTATAGGCCAACAAAAAAGAACAGCATAAATTGCTATTGTTGAAGAGGCAGCAGACATATCTGGAGCCAACAATTTATCTTTTTAAAAGTTCTACATATAAATGAGTCAATGCCTTGTTACCTGTGCTTGTGTTTAATAGGAAACTCTGATGAGGAATCATTTTTTAAACTTGCAGAAATGAGTGTGCTATTGGCAAAAGTATCAATGAAGTGTGGAAAATCAAAAAAATGACTCAGTGCAAAGAATTTCACCAGAGATTTCTTGATATACAATTCAGCCACTTGGTGGTTACATAAACTGTTAAAATCTTAAGTTTAATATGTGACAGTAAAATGTATTTGTTGTGTGATAGTATGAAGTTATACCTTTAACCAAAGTACTGTTAAATAATTTGCTGGTACAGACGGTAGCATTCCTAAATCATAGCAAGTAGCTCTGTAGTTCAAACCCTGGCTGTGGAGCTTACTATGCAGTGTTTGTATATACTCCCTATATATGCGTGGGTTTTCTCTATATGTTCTGACTTCCTCCCAAAGATATAATGTCTGCAGTTTCCCTCTTCAGAACATAGTTCAGTACTTAATGCATGCTGTTTGTTGGAATACACTCCAGCATCTCCATATTCCTGTTAAAGATAAAACAAGTTATCTGAAAATGGATGGATGAGTGAATGAATGGATAAAATCAGATTAAATGTGTTACAAATCATATTTGAAAAGCTCATAAGGGTATGCTTTGCTCATCTTTGCCTGCATTGTTTTTATATAATTTCTTATATCATTTCTATGTGTATCATAAGCAGCCAAAAATTGCTGACAGACATAACAGATGCTTTTCAGTATTTTCTTCATCACTGTCAAGCATTTTACTATAGAAAGTATGCAAAACACTGTGAAATACATTGTACCTGACGCACTATATATGCAACCATACAATACATATCTAATTCTGTATGTTTTGTAACAGGGCGCATATAAGCTATTGCAACAGAAACATCCTTATATTTTTACTGCCGTAAGAATAGATATTTACAAATGTGGGTCACAGTAGGTGAGCGGCATTACCACTTGAACTAGATGCTGTTCCCCCAACTGTGATGTGAACCTTTATTCCCCCAACAATGTTTAGAACCCCCCCCACTCTGAAGCGAGCCTTTAACCCCACATCTCTATTAACTTATTCCCTCCAATGGAGCTCTGGAAGTTTGCAATGTATCTTCCAATTGGCAGAGCCTAATCCTTTTGATGGACTTAAATTATATTCTCACATTTTAAACTCTGGAACTACATGGTTAAATGGAAAAGTCTTCAGCACAAACTATTTTATCTAAGTCCTAAACTGGATTTTATATGCCACATCAAACACAGAAACTATTAAGTTTGCAACATTTTGTAAACAACTTATAATATCTCATTATGTAGTAAGTGGATTGGACACTCTAAATTGTCCAAAGGTGAGAGTGTGTATGCGAGTGAGTGGTATGAATGAACTACTGTGGCAGGGCTAGACAGATGGCAGTGTAAATCTTGGCTCAAGATGATTGTCACTGCTGAAGTGAGACCCTGACTCCATGTGCAAAATGGGAAAAGGGGTTGAGGAGGATGGATGGAGGATGGATTACAATATCTCAGTAACCACGCAAGTTACATATATAATGCCAACAACATTTTGTTAATCCATCTGGGATCTTTCATATGAGGCTAAGCAGTTCTGTCTGAGCTACTTGGCTGTTGAGATATTTAGAACAATGTGAAATGTATGACAGTATAAATAAATGTTATATGAATGACAATATTTCTTTACCTGCACTTCACAGAGATCAAGTATCAATACAGTTGTGTTTGTCACTGTGTAAACTTTAACATGAAAACTTTATTTATTTATTTATTTATTTATTTTACATTTGTTGACCGGGCTAGTCTGGCTGGATACATGTCCATTTTCAGCAGAGGCCCGAGGAGAAAAGCTCCACTAAATACTAAGTACATTACAAAATATTACAAATGTTTATAAGTAACAAATTAGAAAATCATAACATCACACAGAATGCAAGACAGATTCAGGAGAAGCACATTTCGATGAGCAGTTAATACCATAATAACAACAATAATAATAATAACAATAATAATAACTTTTAATTTTTTTGTAGCATGGTTTTGGAATTATTAATGCAGTTACTGTATGAACATGCAACACTTGAAGCCTAGAGGCAGTAGGATTTAACTGCAGAAGCATCTGCAGGCATCATTTATATTAAATGAGTTAAGACTTATCTTGCTTTTGGATTTATTCTAAAATAAAGGCAGCAACAAATTTCCGTATGCCAAAGACACTTAAGTCTTGCCAAAATGGGTATAGGACATACAGTTACTGAACTGAATAAGTAATTGATCATATCCTACTTGTGACAGAATGTAAGTGCATTACTAGCAGAAAGTAAGTCCTGGATTTGACTCAAGTTCATAACCTAACATATGCTCATACTGCTTGCTAATGCATCTAAGGGCAATTTAGCTCTTTATTTGTCAAGCTGATGCATTGCATACTGGGTTGTTGGAACAAGCAAGTTATCCTGAGGAAAACCCATGTAAATGCACAGCAGACTCCACATAGATAGTACCCCACATGGGAACTGAACAAGACTGAGAAGGTGGCCTAATGGTTAAGGTGTTTGCCTTATAAACACCAGGTGCAGGATTTGAGCCCTACAAGGGATAAATGGCTCGCAAGGGTGGTTAGCGTAGTACTACTCTATGAAGTTTGTTTCCCTGCTAGACAAGGGTCGTGGGAAGAAATAGCCAGGGAATTGTTATGGCTAGGCTTGTATAGGCCCTAGGGCTGATAGCCTAGTACCAACCTATGAACAACCCAGTGCTGTGAAGCACATGCATTAAATACTGCACTGTTATCCATGCCTCTTTTTTTAATGTTGGGGGGGGGGGGGGCGGGTATTGTACAAAAAACATGTTTGCAAAAGTACAGGGGCGCACATAAGCACTTGATTTTGTAGCATTAAAAATATAAGGCACTTGAAATATGTATTATCATAATAAGTCTGGAGGGGTGGTTTGGCCTTGAATATACTGAGCATTTTAGAAAAAAATATTTTTAACGTGAAAAAGCCCCCCTCTTCAAAGGACATGAAGGATGCAATAGTTGGCCATGCTATTTAATACTTAAATGCAGAAAATGTTGTCTAAAAGAGAAACTGCAATCACAACAGCTGAATGGTCTGCATGACGAAAAAACGTTATTCCCGATATCTTCCGTAAAGAAAACAAAACAAATCCATCCAACATTCAACAGGCCATGATAGCAAACTCCAAGACGTAGACAGTCACAACGTACGAGTGTGTGCCATGTTCACACACGTGACTTATCCTGTTGTGGGTGTGGGATACACGTGCTTTTCGGGCGTGGTTGTGTCTTTTCTGCGGTAGAGACACGTGTAGCGATTGCAAGTAGAAAAGGTACTGCTCGAAGCTTCGTTCGGTGTTTCTGCGGTTGTGTGGTGTAGTCGTTCTGTGCTGATAGGACGTTTGGACAGAGTATCATCTAGCAGGTGGGTTATTTCATTGTACAATTTAAAACAAATGCGATTGGTAGCCCCTTCCAGTCCTATACTTTAAGGGGTTTAGTAATAAGGTGATATTGCAGTGGAAGTTAAAGGTAAGTGGAAGTTAAATTTGGAAGTTTGTAATCTTTAACCAGATAGTGTGTATGGGAGGGAATAGTGCCTTTGTAAGTAATTTAGTCTTTTTCTCGCAATTATGATCATTATTGTTAAGTGTATTCTAAGTAACAATTCTTATTATTATTACTAAATGTATCCGAAGTAAATAAACTTATAATAAAATTAACATTGGACGGTGGCGATAGGTTTGCATTAATCAGTGAGGAAACAAACCGATTCCTATTTGCGAAACATTTTGCCGTTACTACCTAAGCTGGCCGGTGCAAGTGGCATGTCTGCAATCCTGTAATCAAACTTTAACTTTTTAGTCTCATCGTTCTTAGAGTTATCAGTAGTTCAGATTGTTGTATCTCTTAATAAAGACAGTCTGCTAAAAGCGTGAGTTGCAGTGTAATTCTTCTTGCCAGTGGTGTAATAGGAGTATATACAACGTAGCGTTAAAACAATGCATTACAATTGCATATTTTTGCTTAGCTGCCATTTTTAAATAATTGTTGGGGGTGGTTATAATGGCCGATAGTAGTATTGTGATACTTGTTAAATTGTCATTTATTTTTCCAGCACGTCTTTGCAGAATATACTGTTCCAGTGTTTGCGATTTTCTGATACAAAACAATATAAAAATGTATAAAACTTTGTGGGTCTTTTCACCAAAACAGAAATGATGAGGATCATGTTTGCTGCAAGTCGAATTAGACGTTATCTGCATTACCGCCTTTTGAAGTCCTAAGTGAGGAGGGGAAAAAAAGAAAGAAATTAATTTGCTGGAAAAAATGTGTAGGGTTATCAAATGTTAAGTGGTATGAATCAGATATTGTAGGAAGAAAACTTGGGCACGTTAACATAGCAAAACGCGGAAAAGGAACTTGGTATGTGTGAACACCAGAATAGGGTAAGAGGGAAATAATTTTGGAAGGAGGAAAGCAAAAAAGAAAAAGGGTAGCAGAAAGAGAGATAGAAAATTGCTGTTTTAGTGGGGCCTGTGAGGAAAATGGAATGAGTTATTGCGGGATTTTGGAATTTAAGACAGTAGATAGCTGAAAGCATGCTTGGGCTTTTTATACAGGAGGTGGAGGTGAGGAAGCTTAATTGAAAGAACTTATTTATTTGCTGCATTATTTCTGCTTGCATAATCATTTGATCATATCTGAAAATATTGCAAGCTGCCCATACAGATTTATAAGATAACAATGAGTCTTACAAAATGAGAGATTAATATACAGTCTTCAAAAAATCCATATGACCTGGTTGCAAACTTTTCATACAGGCTCGTTTAAGCAAAAGTTTTTTAATAACCTATTCTCATTTTGTTTTTTTGAGCAATGTTATTTATTTATTTTGTTATGTTGAAAAGTCCAATAGGCACAAGCGCCTGTTAGTAAATTATGTTTGCTTCATTGTCAGTTGAGTGGCTAAATGTCAGGATGTTGAAAATAATTAAAACAGACAATGAAATTATTGTCTAGTTCATATAATTGTATTGCTTTTTAATAATTTGAATACCTTGTTGCAATTTTAACAACTTAGATAATTTTTCATCTTTGTTACCTTTACATTTGCCATTTTGATCAACCCATCTAACTGGCCTTATTTCTACTTCCTCAAAACTGGACACATGCTCACTAGGTTTACATGAAAAAAGTTAAGAATTTTCAGGTCTCCTGGAGAGACCAGAGAAGTTCCTCACCGGGAGAATCCAGGACCTCAAACATCTACCCTACACAGATAGCCCAAAAGTCTTGTCCCTCTACTTAGTTTCATACAGACTCCTAGGAGGTGATCTCTGTCTGGCATACAAAGCAATCTCAGCTCCCGTCTCCTATGAGGTCTTGCCAGAAAGATGATTTTGAAGTGCAAGTAGGTGTGCATGTGTGTGTGTATCGTGTAATGGTATGGTGCACCATCTGAGATCATTTTGTTTGCCAACAGACAAACATAATCTAGATGAAGTAAGTAATCTAAGAACGAAAATGAATGAAAATGTAATATTTAAGCCAGGAAAAATTGTCTTGACACTAAGAATATTAGCTACCTAATTTGTCAGCTGGAATGAAACTGTATTATGAGTTTAGAAATTCACAGGCAAGTAAGTTTGCTTCTAGCCAGTTAACAACAAGCTTGTGTGACTAAGATAATATAGGATCAGTTAATGGCCAAGGTACTCTGTGAACCAGCCACAGGGGATGTGAGTATCTAATACCAGGTCACCAATTGAGGTAGTGGAGTAGTCAGCAAGTCCCAATACTCTACAGATAGCCAGGAGTGGCTGGATGTCACTGCATATTTTTGCCTTGTGTTTTACAGCAGTAAATTGTGCTTGCTATGGAGAGCATACTGTACCTGCACTCACTTGCATGGAAGGTTATGTTCTGAAAACCCGATATTGCAGGCTTGTTGATTAGCTACTTTAAGGTATGGTGTTAGGACATGATAAAAAGCCTTTTTACAGGTGCTGTATCCATGGGATGTAGGAATGTGTGAAATTTCTTTCCTCCTGGATTTTTGTGACTGGGAATGATGGGGTAAAATGGGGACTGGGAATGATGGGGTAAAATGGGGAATGGGAATGTTGGCAATCAGGCAGACAAAATATTAAATATGGGTTGAAAATTGTATCTGTCAGCTCCCTACTGTAATTCTAAGACATGTAATGGCTGTCCCTGGAATTATAAAAATTATTTTGAAAGTAGTGGAGAGCAGAGAATGCCAAGAATAGCTGTTAATCATTAAAGTTGTCTTTTGCAGGGAGCAAGCCTCCTTTTTCCCACAACGAGGGGCAAGCCCCCCACTACCTAACATATGTACCAATTCTGAGATCACATCATTGAAAAAAAAGGCATTCTCAGAGAAACATTAGTCTCAGATTTAGTATATGCAAGTCTGCAGTTTTGCCCTTTCATTTTAAAAATTCCATACTTGTGGTAAAATGATTTTCCAATGATAATGTATGTGTAGTAGAATTTGATGAGTCAAGTGTTGTGATACATTTTCCACTTGTCTGTACTTAAGTATTTGGGACTTTTTTAATGTACAGCTTCATGAATGTTTTATTAACCGCAGTCCAAATAAATTTAAGAGTTTCTACTGTGACATTACTTTTGTGGTAGCATGCGTTGTTTCTTGCACTTTAATGGGGCAAATTCATGCACGAGCAGTGGTGCCACATTAAAGTCTATGGACACGATGCATGTTTATACTGTCACCTCTAAGATTAAAGCTTACTGTTTTCCTAATTGACATCAGTGTATAAAAAATGACTTTTTAAAAGAGGTTTTCTTCTCCAAAGCAATGTAAAAAAAGTTTCATAATGGTCAGAGGCACTGTTCGACAGTTTTTGTACTGCATGTCATGATAAATGTAAGCTTAAAAACATTGGAAAATCACTTCAACGGTCCCAGAGTATTACTTTGTCTGTCAGTCAGTGTGCAGCAAACATTCAGTGGTCTTAAAAGAGATGGGGGGAGGGGACCAGTAAGTGTCTTGGTGTCTTGCACCTAACTTGTTACTAAGATGGTTAAGGCTGGAGCTGTTTAGATTGATAGTGACTTTTAGGGTTTTAGTGAATGCATTTGGGAAGTATGCTGAATTAATCTGAAAGACAGTTTACCACTGAGAGCTGTGGCCATAATTGAAACTTTATTGACATTGTAGCAGTCTATCAGGTAACGCAGTATGCAGTTTCCTTTGCTTCTATGTATTAACACCGTTAACATCATCACTGTGGTGGTGGTGCTGCGGTAGCGTTGTCGCCTCACAGTATGACGTTGTCCTGTTCGATTCTCAGCTAAAGCGTCTTCTGTGTTGAGACATGCGTGAATGGGAGTACCTTCGTTGAAGGTTGTCCGTCAGAGCTGGCAACTCAGTACGTAAAAATCTGCTGCCAATCATTAGCGGACCGGAGTTCTGCTGTGGCGACCCCTAACCGGGAAAAGCCGAAAGATACAACAACAACATCACTGCAAAATTTTTGTATAGAAATATAATTATGGTAAGAGTATAGCATATTGTGTTTTTCTAGACTTTTAGTTTAAAACAGTACAGGACTGTTAAACGTTAGTAATATGGTTTCCTTACTTTATTGATACACAAAAATCTCAATGAAAGATCTCCTTGAGAATTTGCCATGTAGACCAATTGCTGCAAAGTCTGCTTAATGTTATAAGCAAATTTTGTTCAGTTTTATGAAATAGTGGATATTTTTTAATATTTGTATTGATTGTTATTTTTCATAGGCATAATAAATGCCTTTCATTGTACGTAGTCTACAGTGCATGATCTTAGTATTATTGTCTTTTTTGGCCTGTTTGAAATTAATGGTTGTTAATTGTCACATATGTAAGTGGGCATAAACAGAGTTAGTAGTTGTGAGATTGCAGTGGTATTGAGATACATGGTCTGTGAGTGACTGCTGTGTCAGTAAGCATGTCTGTGTGGGTGCCTCTTCATTCAGGTATCTTGGCACTGTCTTTTTTGATTTGGCATGGTGTTAGAAGAAATTACTTTAAAGGAGACAGCATTTGAAACAGTGTCAGAAGCAATGTTATTTTGATACTAGGAAACTTTTTCTGCTGAATTTATTTTTTTTTGAGAAAGCTCCAATGAAAGGCTCTTTCGTATCTGATCCACAGAGAATGACAGATCAGTCATATGAATGAGCAGTTCCACTGCTAATTTCTGACATCAGTCAACTTAATTTTTCACAGTTTTGCACATTTCTGTTGTAATAAATGTTTTTCTTTTAAGTGAAGGTCTCAAACCTGGCTTTCCTGCTGCCACATAATTTATTTTGTTTTTACGTTGTACTGAATAGCCAGCATGTTTTTGCTGCTTTTATATTTCTGTTTGAGATGACTTCATGGCAACCACCGGCTCACTGAAATTGCAGGAAGAACTTTCTGGAAACTCAGAAATTTGATGTGTTTTACTGTGAGTAGACTTGTGAACAAAAAGAGGGCGCTTCTTGTATGAATTGTCAAGCTCACTGAAGCTCCATACAAAGTAAACCAGTGGAAAGTTCAGCCATACAGAAGAAAGAAAAGCCAAAACACTATGAATCAGTGCTGTGCAGAAGTGCAAACCACACAACTAGTGACTTCTTATTTAGAAAGGGATTGAGGAGTAGACATTTGTGAGTTTGAACTCTGCTTTACATTTGTCCTCGTGTTAAGACAGCCCAAAAAATGCAGTGCCCAATGTTTCCTTCTGTCACAGAGAAGAAAGCCTCAAAGTATTTAGCATTTGTGTCTTTATGGAAGATGAAAAAGACAAGACAAGATTTCTGTCTTTGAAAATAAATTTGATGCACACTGAGAGCTAAAAGAATCTGTAATATGTAAGGC
Source organism: Protopterus annectens (assembly GCF_019279795.1). Taxonomy (NCBI): domain Eukaryota; kingdom Metazoa; phylum Chordata; order Ceratodontiformes; family Protopteridae; genus Protopterus; species Protopterus annectens. The sequence continues at coordinate 805,861,453 of NC_056735.1, read as the reverse complement.
TTTGATTTGTCACTCGAGATTAAGGGTTTAAGCACTTAGATGCATGTGTAGTTATCTTAAACACAGAGCAAAATACTGTTAAGTTTGAAGACCTGGCCAGTTCTTTGATCAGAAGAAGATTTGTGTAGAATCAGAAATGGTCAGCCAAGGGGCAGACTGTTAAGAGAATCATATCTAAAATTGGAAAAGGCGAGTGGACTTTCCAACATTTAGCTTAAAACATGATGGATGTGTGTAAAATAACTTTAAGTGAAAACAATTGTTCCAGTAGAAAAAATTCCTTCATTTTCTCCTTGGTATAGGCTATTTGAAATTCTGTGCGGTACCAAGGTTACATGATGCTATGTATTAGATTGCTGCTCCTTTTCTTATCTATTTTTGTGAGACATTGGTCAGCTAAAGAAGTTATTTGTAAGGCTGGTCCTTCGTTTATGAGTCAGGAATTTTATAACTTTATCAAATAGTAGGGATTCAAGTATATTACATCAAGTCCTAAATAGTATCACTGCAGTAGCAAGTTGAAAGAATGGTATGTGTCAGATTATTATTACAGTTGTCTGTTCAAATTGAAACAGTATATATCTTTTTCTTTGCTAATTTATTAGAAAAATAAATAAACTAGTATTTATTGCAAGCAAGGAGGAAGAAACAACAGTTCTACTTTGACAAGTCTACAGGAACTCTTCCTGTTTTGCCAAAAGGGAAAAGAGGAAGGATGAGTTAAGGTTTCCCAGCTAGTTTTGAAGTAAACTGTCAATGCAACAGATGAGACATTCAAACTCTCTACGTCTCACTTTGTGCAAGGCTCAGACATGCAAGTTTTTCATGGAGAAAGAAGACACGTCTGTAAACTACCAGATGCACAGGGCTATACAGAATGCCTATTTGTGCTCGTTAAACAGTTGTTCCAAACTTTTCTCAGAAGTATTTGGCTCAAGTGTATGGTTCTTGTGCTCACCTGAGTTCTTTGAACTACTTGGGATTTTCACCGAAAAGACGGAGCTCATTCTGCAGACATTAATGCTGCTACTCTGAATGACATTAGTAATAACTATAACTGCAGTGTACCGAATAGTGAGTGTAAATATTTCATATTAGGGAGACTTCAAAAAACAGTCAGATATATTTATATTGATTTTGCATACATGGGAAATATGCTGTCAATTTGTTATTCTCTGCTGTGCATTATTCTCTGCTGTGTATGTAGCTACTCACACAGGATTGTGACAGGATGTTGTAATTTTAGATTATTGTATAGAAAGTGTAAATGTAGTATAGTGTATGCATTTTTAAAGTAGAGGTATGTTGCATATACAGTTGCATGTGAAAAGGAGTATTCTTTTAAATTGTCCCAATGTTACAGGGAGAGTGAATAGTATAATCATTGAATGCCAGACTTTAAAACCTTAACAATAAATAGCACTGCATTTGACTATTTTGATGACATATTTTCTTAAAGCCAGTAAATGTGTTTGAGAATATTCTTTCACATGCTCAGTAATAATAAGCACAAAAAAGTCTTATTTTGGAGAAATGCTTATACAATTTCTTATAAACTGTTACCCAGTGCAGTTTACATTAAGGTGCACTGACCTTGAAATTGGTACATTTATTGGAGTTAGGAGCTTCACCCTGCCCCAATCCACAACTCCATCCTCATCTATACTCCCTTTTGTATGTTGGTTGATATTTATGATAAGCATATTTTGTGTGCATTTTTTCATCGGCAGGACCCCCCCCCCAACAGCCTTAGTTAATCCGAATTTGGTGTACTATTGGTTATATTGTTTTTTTTCCCTCACTGATTAAGGTATATCAGACTTAAAGTAATTTTGATTGCATTGATTTTTTCATAAATCAACAAGTGATCAGTGATAGTGTTTGTTGCACTGTTTAGACAATCTCTCTCCACTTTTCTTATTTAATTTAAATATTGTATTAAAATTAATGTATTAATTTTCCCCTGCCTTTCCAGATGCTCATTCTTCTTTTTGCATTGTGTTAGTTTAGTTATTACTAACCCCTTGAGTTATTTTAAAATTGTAAGCATTACAGTACATTTTTTTACTTAATTTCACCCAAGGACTTGATAATCTTGCAGAAACCTGGTTTCCTTTCCTAAGTTCATAATATTGATTTAAAACAGGTTGGCCTCTTTATCAGTTTGCCTGCTGAAGTGATGCACACGTAGTATTATTGCATGATGAATAACTGTGCAGTGATATTTGCCGATGTGATACGTGCTAATAACTTAAGAATTGTTTTTGTTCATCATATTTTCTTTTGTTAATTTTTTTCATATAAAAAAAAACAGAAATCAAACAAAAAACAAAAATGGAGTTCACTGGGTAACAAAAATATGCAAAGGAAACATCCAGAAATTAAATGAGAACAAAGGAAACAAATTGAAAAAAGGTAGTACAATTAACAGAGAGTGCAGCAGGTTCTTCAAGTGCAATAATTACATATGTGATAAAAAATGTAGGTCTAGGTTAGGGACGCTTTACGATACGTCAGTGTAAATTTTACTGTGATTCTTTCCGTTCAGTAAATTTGTTTTTCATGGATTTGGGAGACATCTTATAAAAGAAGAAAATAATCTTCTTGAGGAAGTCTCTTGCAGTTTAATCCATTGAATTGTTTTATAGGTCTTTACTAAAGTAACAATAATGTATGAACTTTACTTGTAAAGTTCAGTTTTAGCTCAGTTTTCCTGTTCCCTCCCCTGTTGGACACTCAACCTTGTTAAAAGAAAGTGGCACAAGCAAGGGCCTTAAGCCTTTTAATCAAAAGAGACATCAAGAGATGTCCCTTTGGGTCAGAGAGGGCCTGCGTATTACTTAGGATCTTAGTGCATTAAAAAGAAAAAGGGCTTGATGACAATTTTAGACATAAAGTGGTCTATAACATCTTTGTCCTATTAAAGCTTTTTTTGGTCTGCATTTATCTCTTTATTAAACATGAAAATTTTATGAAGTGAAACAGGAACGTACAATAATTGAAAAGACAACAAACCATAATGTTTATTTTGTTACTTCATAGGTTCATAGGTAAGTATTAGGCTACCTGCCCTTGTACGCCGTTTTAAGCCTAGCCAGTTTCCCTGATTGTGCTTGATTTAACCAATGCGATTTGGTTACAGATTGGCCTTATCCATCCCATGGTAGATAGTTATATAATAGTCCTTATGAGAATAACTGGGATCATACCATAGATAATTTGAGGGGGACCCATACATGGGATAAAGCATTTAGAAACTGGCTCTATTAGTAGTACAGGGAGGGGGGGCGGTCTTGGGGTAAATTTTCTATTTCCTATCCATAGATTCATTTTGTGCTTAAATATGAACAGAGATAAACGTTGCTTAACATGGATGGGAAGTCTGTTCCAGAGCAGCAATATCCTATGTCCCTCCAAACCATTCTTTTAATGTTGCATAAATGTTTCAAATCCCTAGACCAAGTATTTCTGATGACATTTGATTTGCTGATGTGCAGTAAATCCATTAGTATTGGATCAGAGAATGCCTTATATATGCCAAACACGAGTAGGATACTGAGTACAGTGACAGGGCTTCGAGTTGGTCCATGTAGGACATGTTGTTTAGGCCTTGTATCCTTTTAGTAAGGTATCTCTCAAGGCATTCCATTTGTTTCATATGTTTAGACAGATACGTGGCAAAGGGGGCATTATATTCGGTGAATGGCCTAATGAGGGCCAAATAAATGGGGGCAATGACATTCTTAGATCTAGACATATTTGCTTTGTTTATAAGTTGTGCAGTATAGAAGGACTTTCTTGCAACCTCAGACAAGTGTTGGTCAAAAGTTAGATCATTGTCCACATAAGATCCCAAGTCCTGAACAACTGGATCATCACTAAGGGATGTATTGTCAGTGTTGTAGTTCCCTGAGGTAGATGACTTCCAAAAGGATACTATAATGGATTTTTTTGGCATTTAGTTCCAGTCCATGATTTAGGCAACAGTTGTTTATTTGGGGCAACCTTTCTGCAGGGTGACTAAGTCATTTGGAGATTCAGTGACTGCTCCTAGCTTACAGTCATCTGCAAACGTAGGCAACCGCATCTCTTTGATATTGAGTTTTACTTCAGAAGAGTAGATGCCAAATAAGAGGGGTCCCAGCATGCAACCCTGAAGGAGTACACTTTTGAGTGATCTCTTTTTGGAGGTCCTTCACCTATTTTGATTTTTTGCATCCTGTCTGTGAGCCAGTTTGCAATCCAGTGGGTGATATAGAGGTCTGTTACTAGTTTATTTAGCTTTTCTACTATACCTGAGTGGGGGATTGTGTCAAAATCTTTGGCCTTGTCATGGTGTGTGTTATGTGCCATTTTGACTTCATCTATTGCTTTGGAGACCTTTTCAAAAAAAAAAAAATCCTTCAGGTTGAGTAAGCATGACCTATGCTCCTGTCCTTGACGAATCCAAATTGAGACGGGTCCAGTGTTGGGAGGTTCCCTATGTCCTGATTGATTACTTCCATGGTAAGTTTTCCATGGTTTTGCATAAGAGGTTGGTCAGATTTATGTATCTGTAATTGCCTGGGTCTGTGGAAAGTCCTCCCTTTTGAGGGGAATGACTGTAGCTGTTCCCCGTCCATTTGGTATGAAACCTGTATGGAGTTTTCATGTAGTACACATATATCTTTGTTTTTTAACAGTTTTATTCACAGAATCATTACATAAATTGCTCAATTCCTGATTTCCCTTATATCTCCTTCTTACTTCTCCTGAACAGTAATCTGCATGTATTTCCGCAAATTCCATTTATTTCTATGTAAATCGCTCTTTCCATTTTCGAAGGGATACCACATCCAGTTCTTTTATCTCCTTTATGGCATGCAGTACTTTATTTATAGTTGGTTTAGATTTTGAGTAAGTTTTCTAGTAATTGCCCCCCCCCCCCCCCAATTTTTATATATTTTTTTTGTTTGGACTAGGTTAGTCCCACTAGACCAGTGGCCTCTTTTCAGAGGAGACACAAGGTGTTATTCATAGCATTCCCAAGAGCATCAAACTTAGTAAGCCCTTACTGTGTCTAGGCAATTCAGATCCTATAACCCATCTCAAAAGAATCGTTACCTTAGTTAAAACTATTTGCTACCATAACACTTCTGCCAAATAGCAGTATCACTGGCTCAGTAGATAGCACACTCTCCTTTGGTGATGAAAGACTGGAAGTCGAAGTCTGTGGGTTATATCCCACTCTGCGTGATTGAATTGGTGACACTACAGTGCAACAACAAGGGACCAGGGAATGCTGTCCATCAGATCAGATGGTAAACAAAGGCCCCATGTGCTTGAGTTGGTGGTAGCTCATGTGGATGTAAAATATCACACTGCACCTTTCAAAAAGAGATGGGGTTCTGTATTTGTATAATCCATAATTACTTACACAATGAATAATTCTTTGCATTTTTATTCATTTACAATATATTCATATTTTTCAATTATTTATCATATGTATACACTATTTACAAATCACATTCTCCTTGTACATTTTGCTTCATCAAACATATCACATACTTTTTAATTTTTAGACCCCCCCAATCCAGTTTCCACAACTAATACCTTATTTTCTTTGACATCGTTGCCAAGTCCCATTTTTCGTTAAACATAATTTCCTGAACTCTCTAATTCCAGATCACCCATAGCATAACAAATATTTTTTATCAAGATTTTTAACCTCTTTCTTACTGTTGTCTGTGTAATACCCAGAAACAACTATACCCATGTTTAAATTATTCACATCTTTAAATTCATTCACATATTTCTTTTCTATCATCTTTTTCCTTACCATTTTTGATCTATTACATTCCAAAAAAAAACATGTTCACGAGTTTCAAATTCCCCACAATATAAGTATACTGTATCTTTTATATTTTTATATGACATATTCTTTATTGGTAATTTTTGTATAGGCAGTCTCCATAAAAAGATTGACTTTCTATATATGTCTTTTACATTTTTTTTCATTTGTGTAGTGATGGCATTCCTTTTTTCATTGTTTAATTGCTTCCAAGGATATACTCTATAATATTTTTCCATAATCTTTTCATACCATTTTTTTCTCATCACTTTCATTCACATTTATTTTCCACAATATAATCATGTCTTGATAATCTTCCATTTCTTTATTATAACAAACCCCTTTCTTTAACTAGGAAAAATCAACCATTCTGTTTTATATTTTAAACTTAATATTTTTGTTAATAACAAACCTTTATTTTTCTTTAAACATTTCATTATTATACAATATATAAGTGTAATAACTATAGGGTTTATTAACCCTAAACCTCCTTTTTCACTTTTCACATACAGTGCCCCTCTTTTCCCAAGGTTCACCCTTGATCCCCAAATAAAAAAATATATATTATGTTATGTACATCTTTCTCTAAGTTTAAAGGAAGCCTGTAAACACCAGCTAGATAAACAATCTTTGCTAACAGCATAGAATTTATTAAATAGATTTTCTTTTCAAAGGAAAGCCTATAAGACTTCCAAAAAAAGTTTTATCCCCTCTATTGTTTCTTTCCATATGGAATTTACAGTTTGTCGTTTCCTGAAGTTTATCCCAAGCATCTTAACTTTATCCTTATTGAAATTTATTCCACCAAACCTTCCCTCAAAATCTAAACCTTTATTTTTGTCTTTATTTTATACAAAAAACAGTAACCTGAATAATTTCTTGCATTTGTTTTAACACTGTAACCATACTTGCTTCATTTTTTTTGTAATAAGAATATCATCTGCATAATTTGACAAACTGGACATTTTTATGTCTTCATTTGAAATGTAGCTAATAATATTTATTTCCTTATTCATATATGTAGAAATTGCTTTCATTACTGATGCAAATAAGGTACCACTCAATGGATAGTCTTGTCTAATATTCTTTTCTATTGTCTAATACTATTTTCTACTTTTATATCTTCACTCAGCCATCCATTTGTCATAATCCTCACTGTGTTATAGTTATATGCTGTTACACATGTTTTTAAGCCTCTTGCTTATATTATATGCATCAAACACGATATATGATAATACAGAGTGGTGAATTTAATCAAATGCTTTGCTTAAATCTCCAACCATTACTTTTGCCTGAACATTTCTAACTACTGTATCGTCTGCTATTTTCCTTATTATTAACAATGAATCTTGAACTTTCTTTTCTTTTTATGCCAAATACATATTCATTTACAACATTAACTATTTTTCTTTCATCCTTTTTTGCAAGGTTTTCATAAAAAAGTATTATTTAACATAATTGGTCTCCAATTCTGTATTTCTTTCTTCTCTCCCTTTTTCCATATAAACCTAATGATACCTCTGCATAACTCTTTATACCTGAAACTAACCATTCATTTAATACCTTTATAAGCAATTTTTTTGCTCTATAGTAATATTTTTATATCTTTTATATTCTATTCCATCAGGTCCTGTTGCAGAATCTATTACTGTCATCGCCTGTTCTAATTCCTCAATATTTATATATTTTTCTAAATCCTTATTCTCCATGTCAGAAAATGTATGTACCATGCACGTTTTTGTTCTCTGCTCTGTAAACAATATGTCTTAATATGTTCTTTTATTATATTTATAATCTCTTTTTGTGTAGTATGCATTTTACCTAAAGAATCTTTCATTTCCTTCATTACACTTTAAATATGGTACAATTTCTTCTTTTTTTCCTTTCAGGAGATATCTTTATGCGGAAAATGTTCTATTTTTTTCTTATTTGAATCCATATTATTTCTGTTCCTTAATAAAAAAAAAATAATAATTTTTCTCTAAACTATAAATCATGTTACTGTTTAAATTCTTGTATATTATTTTTTCCATGTATAGCTTTTATTTTTTCCATGTTACATAGCATTTTTTATATTTTAGTTTTAAAATGTAATTACCATTCTGACCAATCTTTATAACATTCTCTCTTTCCTACAAGATCTTGCCATAAAATCATAACCTTTTTTATCCCTTTAGCATCCCATTTCACTTCATTTATTCTTTTTATACTCATATCTGTTTTTATATAATCATTTTGGGCTAATTTCTGTCCCTTTCATTTCCCTGCTATAAAACCCGCATTTGCATGTGTTTTGCGCTTGTATACAGCTCAGCAAGCTCCTGCCTGGTGCTCTGTAAAGTTGTACAGCAGCAGAGAGACAAAAGAGGGACTTTGAGTGATTAAGTATAATTTTTCTGCACTTTCTTGCTGCCTTTAGCTAATTCCGCCTAAAACACCAAATTTTAGAGTTTTTGTGTTTTAAAAAGCTTGTTTAACCTACATATTGTACTTATTTTACTGCCTGCCCTTTAAAAAAGTCATTTTTGTGTTTAAATTACCTTTTTAACTGTTGTAGGCTACACACACGAGTGTGACAGCCATTTATGTGCATTTAAAGTGTTTTCTTGATTGTATCTGTTTTATTTTCTGAAAAAACAAAAAATATATACTTGTTTTCCCACCTTTCTAAGCTGGTAGAGTCTAGTTTTCAGGTTAGTGCTGAATTCATGGCTGTGTTACAAGTTTCTGTGTTTGCCCATACCTTACTTGGATAGAAGGAAGTTTCTCTGTTCACCTGTGAGAGAGGGGAGCTTTGAGCAGCCTGTCTGTCCCTGGAGGAGTGGCCTCGGCCCAGAAATTAGTAGTTTATTGGCCATTTTGGGCTAATTTCTATCTCTGTAATTTCCCTGCTATAAAACCTGCATTTGCATGGTTTTCGCTCCGGGCAGTACTGGTTAGCTGAAGTGTAACTATTCCCTGCTCCACAAAGTCTACTCTTCAATTTTACCCTTGGAACTAGACAAACTTTCAACTTAAGCACTCAAACCATTCACTTCTCAGCCTGGCACTTGCTCAAAACTCATAGCAAGCATTAATAAACCTTAGCACTAGACTCCCCTGTACTGTCTCTATTCGACCTTACCAGCCAATCAGTAAAACAGTTCACTGTACCTATCCAGGCATGTCCAAAGGGCAGTTTCAGATGTATTCTCCGGTCCAACTGGTGAATCTGGGCATTTTGAGGCAATGTTACAACTGCCTCATGTACACAGACAACCCTCTCCTCCTACCACCAAACATTAATACATGCGAGATATGCAGTTATACAGCCAGAATGGAGGCTAAGCTCTCGCAACCCAAGACTGGACTAGGCAGTCAAGAGGAGAAGGGAATTACTTGCATCACACCACCAGTCTCACATAGACCTATGAAACGAGCTCTGGCAAAAAACACACATAAATACACAAAAACATACTTGCAGGCTCCAAATAAAAATCTGCAAAAGCAACAGAGACCTCCAAAGCAGACATCCAAGCAACCTCCACCCCCCCAACACAAACCATGTACCACATACTTCACACAACCATTGTGCCATGCAATCACAGCCCTTAAGGCAAAATAACATATCAAATACACTAGTAATAGGTGACTCTATTATTAGGCACACTGACGTCCCACTCACTAGGCTGAACAAGGAGAAGGTTACTGTTAGCTGCCTGTCGGGTGCCAGGATCCGCCACATAACACAAGCACTCAGGTCACTCCAGAACAAGTACAAATATGACTCTGTCATTGTCCATGTTGATGTGATTGACCTGAAATGTACCTCCCTGAACTACATGAAAAGACACATGGAGGAGCTCTCTGATCACGTAGCCCAGGCCGGTATGACCCTGAGTAGCATTCTGCCCTCACCAAAAATGATATCACGGTATAAAGAAAAAAATTATCAATTTCAACAATTGGCTAAGCTTCTGGTGTCATTCAAAGGGGATCCAGTGTCTATCAGCCTGGGATGACATGCTCGACAAGCCACGCTGCTTCGCTAGAGACGGGTTGCACCTGTCACCCTTAGGCTTTCGAATACTGACCAAGGCTCTTGCCACCCCCATAGTGCCTATTTAAGCAAGGCTCAAAAGACAAACCCACCACCATAAATAGCACAAGTAACAAAAAAATGAGGGTAATGCTACTCAATGCCAGAAGTCTAAACCTCAAAATGCACGCACTCGAGGCATTCCTCGGTATGGAGAAAATCGATATATGTGCAGTAACAGAAACCTGGTTTAAGGCTCAAAAGAACACCCCAGCACTACCAGGCTACAACTAATACCATACATTTCTGCCACAAAACCCGGACCAAAATACAAAAGGCGGGGGCGTATCCATATTCATCAAGGATACGCACACCTCCAGGTTAGTGGCACAGCACAATGCTTCAGATATCATCCATGGGCAACTAATAATGGGCAAAACTGTACTCCAAATTGTAGCTTGCTACAGATCACCCACCATTTCCCAGGATCCCCATTTAGCATTTCTGGAAACACTGGGAACATAAAGGTCCTACCAAACACCGTGATATTGGGTGATTTCAATTACCCAAACATTAACTGGGAGAACTACTCAAGTACTAACTCCCTTGCCCAACATTTCCTAGAATTTATAAACTCTTAAACGCCCTGGATCAACAGGTCAACACCCCCACCAGAGGTGACAACATATTGGACCCGGTCATCACCAACATGGGCGACCGGTGTTCCACACTGGAGGTCAACCCCTCGCTGGTTAGATCTGACCATAAACTAATCACTGTGGATATCCACATTCCGCCCCCGCCCCCAGTCGTAGAAACCACTGTGAAAAACTTAAAACCAAGGTGGAAAGTTTCAAAGCCCCCATGCTAAAGGATAACGCTGTCCAAGCTGCAAAATCCTTTAAAAATGCACTCTACGGGCACCTACAAGAATGCATGGACCATGCTATCCCAATCAAATCCAAGGCTTACTCCTCCAAGAAAAGGAAACCAGTCTGGTGAACTCCTGCCATAAACAAGCTGTACAATAGAAGGAGGAAACTAGTACAGAAAATAGTAAAATCCCAAGAAGGGAAGACATTCCTGATCAGTATCAGCAAGAAACTACGATTCCTCATAAAATCATCCAAGGCTATCTTCGAAAGAACAATTGCTAAGGACTCTAAAGATAACCACAAGGCATTCTTTAGCTATGTCAAGAATCTAAGTGGCAATTCTCAGATCTGCTCAGAGTTAGTGTAGAATGGCACAAAATACACTGAACCGACCGATATCACCAACATCCTGGCAGACAGGTTCAGTGCAAACTTCACCCCCAAAAGGGCCCATAACCATACCAGAAGAATGTAGTGCCCCTGAAATCACAGACACTCAGGTTAAAACAGCCCTCTCCAAAGCCAAAACCACAGCATCAGTGGGACTGGGCGGTGTCCCAGGCTGTGTCCTACACGAGCGGAAACATGAGCTAACCCTCACCCTAAATACACTATTCAGACTCAGCCTCTACACAGGCTATGTGCCCATAGAGTGGCGCACAACAAAGGTTATTCCACTCCACAAAAGTGGAGCCACAACAGACCACATGAACTATCGCCCTATAAGCCTGACTAGCTTGGTCTTCAAGGCTATGGAGTGCATCATCATGGAACTCATTAACAGAGACATTGGGAACCTCCAAACACTGGACCCTACCCAGTTCGGCTTTGTTAAGGGCAGATCGTGCCTCCTAAACCAGGTGTACTTTTTTGAGATAGTTACCAATGTTATAGACGACGGAAAGGTGGTCCACACAGCCTACCTAGACCTTGCAAAGGCCTTCAACACCATTCCCCATTCAGGTATTATAGACAAGCTTATCAGTCGGAACATAAACCCCTACATCATGAGATGGGTTGCCAACTGGCTGACAGACAGAACCCACATGGTAAGAGGTGCGGGAGCTAGGTGTGACTCTAAATCGATTACAAGTGGTGTTCCCCAGGGCTCAGTCCTAGGACTCCTCCTGTTCAGCATATACTTCTCAGAGGTACAGGCAAGCACAGGAGGACTATGGCTGACCATGTTCGCAGACGACTGCAAACTAGGGGCTATAATTGACTCTCTGGCTGACACAGACATCCTCCAAAAGGGTCTCACTGAGACAGATACCTGGTGTCAAAACCATGGCCTCAAGCTAAATGCCAAAATGTGCATAGTCATCCCTTTTGGAAAAAACATAGTACCCACAAACTACCACATAGGTGGTAGCCCCCTAAATATGGAAAGACGTAATAAGGGATCTGGGGACCCAAGTAGATAGTAACCTCTCCTTTGATAATTACATTGCCAAAGTGGTTAGAAAATCTTTCTATGTGGCCCATCTAATCAAAAAAGGGTTTGCATCCAGATCAAAGGAGGTCATTGGTGCTCCTCTATGCATCACTCATCAGACCCATCATAGAGTACAACGCCTCATTTGGGATGTACCTTACTAGATACCTGCAACAGCTGGAAAGACCACAGAAGTACCTCACCAAGAGTATCACTGGCCTCAAACAGATGCCCTATGCAGCTCGACTGAAGAAACTCCAGCTGTACTCGGTTTCATACCGCCTACTCAGAGGTGATCTCTGCCTGACATACAAGGCCATGTCCAACCCAGAATTGATGGACATGCTCCACCTAAAGAAAGCCATATCCCCTCGAGCCACACGCTCTAGGGATCTAAACCTCACCACAACAATAAATAGGATGTGCTGGAGGGATAGATTCCTGTCCCAGAGACTTCCCATGCTCTCGAACAGGATTCCAATCTATATTAGGCAGAGCTCCTCGCTAACCCTCTTCAAGAGAAACCTTGATGAGTGGATAGGAAACAAAAAGTATACCCCAGGGATCACTTCAATGGCTCTGCTGGACAGAGGTACAGGGAACTAATCTAAGGGGTTGGCGAAAGCAAACACTTTCCGGCTAGGCTTATAAATGCCTTCGGGCAGATAGGTTCATAGGTAGGTACTAGGCTATCATTTCCCTTTACCATAATCCAGATTGCCCTGTGTTCTGAAAAAAACTGTCAGTAACACTCTTTGTTTAACTATTACTAAGCTTTCTGATAATAAAAAATAATCTATTTCTGTTCCTTTTTCCCCTTCTTTTTTTGCAGCCGAGTCGCTAGATTCCATATTTTAATTGTCAGGATTTTATAATATTCTTTATTAGTTTAACATTATAAGCCTTCTTATTTTGCTGTCTTAAGTTGCAGTTATTACCTCCATGTTAACTGCTACATATTGTATTATCTTCCTAAATATCTCTTCCCTCTCTTTTTTATTGCATATGCATATATTGCAATAATTCCCATAACATGTTATCTCCATCTTACATCAATAATAACAGTTGTACCTGTAAGACAATGGTGACATCTAATACTTGAATTGTATCTTTACATAAGTATTCTCGAGCTTGTCTCTTTCCCAGATTTCCATATTACATTTTTCCCTATTACACCTTGGTTTGAATTCTTTCTGATTTTGACAAAAATCTAATTTTCTAGTGTAATAACTTCACTAACTTTTTATACCACTCCAAAATACCTGCCATTCTTTCCAACTTCATAAAATTGTTAACATTTAAAGGCAACACTTTACACAACTCTGCTTTAAATGTGTATTCATCCTTTCCTTTTCTTTTTTTAAGTCTTCTGTATTTTACTTTTCCTTTCTCTCGCTTTTTTACCAGTTTAATTTCTCTTTTGTTTAACTATGTCTCATTTAATGTCATCATTCTCACTTAAACTTGACTCTTCAATATTTTTACTGTTTAAGTCTTCCTTCACTTTATCATTTTGTATAATTTGTTCTCCATCAGCAATTTTGTTGTCTTTTTTCCCAATTTCTTCTACTTCTAATTTCTTTTCTGTAACTTTTTTCCTTGTTCTTCTTCTTCCGTTGTTATGACCAATGCTACCTCATTTTCTTTTTCTCCCCCCACAATGTCTGACTTTTTTACATTTGTAATATTTTGATTCACAACTTTTTGCATCAAGTCCTATGCCCCTGCACGAGAAACATCACATCTGTTAACTAAATTATCTGTTTTCCACCCAAAAAGGATGTTTTTGGCTGTCTCCGATATCTAACCAGGTCTTTATCACTTTCAACATAAGTAACACTTGGAATATGTACAATACTGATATTTTCCTGTTTCAGTATCACATTGCAATCCTATACCACAGTCCATAAACCTCTATTGTCATACAGGTTTAATAAATTCAGTACGTCATTACATAAATATAAAAAAATGCATTTTTTTTTAAAGTTTCTTGTTCTACTTCAGTTCTGAATTAAATATTATGTTTTTCTAAGTTTCCCTAAAATAGGGCTTAAATGCTTATAAGTTCCACGGTGCACAGTTTTTCTTTTTTCATATTTCTCTATAAATCTTTCCATTATCTGCCCAGTCTTGAAAATAGTGTCACAAAAAGTCTCTTTATTAATTTAGGTAAATTCTTTTATCTCATTAGTTTTGATTTTGAGTGCCTTAATAATTTTGTGCCATACCTTATATCTCTCCGTTTCTGTATCCTCCTTCTGCTTGATCCGTACTTTAAGCAGTCTTTATTTTTTCAGACGTACGTCTTTCTCCTCTTTCTTACCACTGTTCGCTTCTTTGTCTATTTCTTCATAGGATTTTTTCTCAGCTCTCATACCTTCACTTTGCTGCATTTCTTCTTCATTCTGTATCCTGTCCATCATCTGTTCCAATGATATATCCTTACCATCTTCCAGCTCACTTTCATGTACTATACCCAATATTGGATCATCCCACAACACTCTCCACTGAAGGGTGGTACCAGCACAACCTTGTGTTGCAACGTCAGATTTGAACAGTTTCTGGAACAACTCTTCTGTGCCTACCTCCAGTGCATCTGCCACATTAAGCCTGCTTTGAAAAGTCTCAGATGCCTTTTCCTCCATCTCTGACATGTCAGCCTCTTCTGTCACAGTCTCCTTTACCTCTCACTCCTTCTGTAATAAAAATACCATATCCACTGTTCGAATAACAGCACCAGAAGCACCACCCACCATTGAGTTCTCTCCTCTGACCTCCTCCTTTACTTAGATTAGTTTTCTGCTTCTCTGAGACATCTTCGCACCCGGACCAAAAGCAGGAAGCAAAACGCATCACACAGACATGTCCCCCTACAAAAAAGAGTAAGGGGCAGTTCTCTGATGCCCTGCCCAAATTTCTGCTAGTAGTTTAAATAACACCGTGGGTCTCCCCTAAAAAGAGACCACTAGCCTAGTGGGACTGACCAGGTCAACAAAGGATAAATAAAACAATTAAATAAATAAATAAAGGTACCGTGGACAGAGTTTTTAAAATCTGCCACCTCAGTACATACCCCGCAGAAACATTCACAATTATATTTCTATTTTCCATCATACCTCCCGCATTTACTATCTACCGAAGAAAAATTCTCTAATGCCTGCTTGGTGTATAAAACTTCCTATGCAAACACCCCCAAGCACAAATCCTAAACCTTATGGATTTTGTTGCAGCCTCAGGAGTTGTACAGATGTCCTGTTTGTTCCTTTGTATATTGCATTCCCATTTTTCTTCCTCATCTTGTCTAATCTTCTCTGATTGATACTTATAGTTATCATGCAGTATTTTATATGCTCTACAAATTATCCATTTAACTGCAACTTCTGTTTTAGATTCAAGTAAAAACACTGCCACTAATTATCCATTTTTAACTGCAACTTCTATTTTAGACTCAAATATAAACACTGCCAGAGCTGTTATTTCATTTTACAATCTCAGTCACTTTCTCTTTGCCTATACCTTGTTATCAATCCATGATAGGGAAGGTAGACATTAAACCTGCAGTCCAAACTTCTGTTTAGCATCATCCATCTGTATTACTTTAGGCTTCCAAAACCTTGATTCCTTTGTTGACTTTCTCAAGTAAATTCCAGCTTCTTTTTGTCTACTTTTATACACCCATTTTCAGTCATTCATATTTTGAAAGCTTCCTTTCTCCATTCCCATGTTAGCTTAGTTCTTAAAATACTTTCTACTCTTTTATGAATATATTCTCTGTGGTTGTTGCTACCAAAAGAAACCTTTTGAATAGTTTCAAGTTGGTCTTTCCATGTATATCAGGAGATTGGATGAGTTTTTTGGACCAGACTCCCACTTCCACACAAGTACTGCAAAGAAATCTAGAAACTGTCCATGTGTGAGAGTCTGAGTCAGGCCTTATCAGTTGTGGATTCTTACCATGTTTATCTCACCTCAGTACCCAGGTGCCAAATATATGGCCATTGTAATGCACTTGCATCGGTAATGGAGTCAGGGCATTCCCATATCTGGGTGATTAGTTTCTAGATGTCCTGTCCATAAATCAGGAAATACCATTTGAAGAATTCTGTGAATTCTATGCACGTCTTTCTGTTTGTCTTACTGTTAGTTGCATTTACATGCATACACATCACAGTATATTAACTCCTAGTATGAACAGTTACTTTTAAATACTGGATTGTACTAAGTACAGTAAATACACTGAGACAAACTGCTTCAGTAAACTGCTTTAGTTAGTATGACATTTCTGTTACATTTGACTTTTGGTTCTACAAACACGCAACACATATGCTGTCAGCTCTCTATAGCAAATTACCAAATTCTGTTTATGCATAGTTACATTTATACCAGAAGATCTGGTATTTTTCCAGAGTCTGATGTAAAACAGTTCTTTCTTTGTCTCTGTTCTTCTAATTTATGATTTGTCCTTTCTTTAAGCTCGGTGGTCCAAGGAAACTCAGTTATCTGAAACGCAGTGTTCCAGCGCTCAACTGTGTTTCTTGCTTGATGTTTCAGCTTTACTTTGTGGATGTCCTTACAGCTGCCATCTACGTAGTTATTTTTACAGACTTTTGTTTCTCAATAACATACTCCTTTGCATGGATGCCAAAATCTATTTAAGCTATTATATGTTTGCCAGCACATATGCTACTTTCTATTTTTTAGCATTTTACTCTATTTCTAAATTAACCCTTTATATTTCATGTGGCTTTTTATTCAAGCTAATAATCATGCTAGCAACAGTTTGAAAAGACAGTGAATAAAACAGAATAATACTAATCTTTTAGTTCCCCCTTATTGTATTTTTGAGGAACGGACTAAACTTCAGTATAAGAAAATACTGCATTTGTTTCATTAGCATTGCTATTTACAGCATTTGCCACTTTGCTCATATTTACAATCATAACTTGTTGAGTTACTGCAACTCTTTGTAACCTGCTGCATATAAACTATTGTAAGCTGTTATTATTATTATGACTTTTAAAACTATTAACACAGGATGTATTAACCAATTTAGCAATTTGGTCCCAGATGATGACCATCCTCTGAATATGTCCCACCAATTATGGGCAGTGTCAGCTTTTGTTTTTGTCTTTTACTATCAACACTGGGCCACGCATACAAACTGTGTTGCCACTTTAACAAACATTTTGAAATTTGAAGGCAATATTGTCCATTTGTACTACATTGTAATCTGTCTATCAAAGATACGTGTAATGACTTACTAAGTAGTAGGATTTCCTTGTGCTTGTAAATGTATAATCTATGAGATATCTTGTTTTACTAGTTTTTATACCAAGCTCTTTTAAATCTGCATTTGGTATCTTTAAAACTTGGAAATGTAATATTGAAGTGCAGTATTGTCTTTTGGTATTGTTGTCCTATCATGGTACAAGTGGATGGTATTTTTACCACTTGATCTGTATGAAGTACTGGCTTATTACCCAGAATGGTAAGTATTTTAACCCATGGTCCTTTTTCGTGTATTACTGTGTTGTTTATACAAATAAACACGAGTATTGGTAGAAATCATACCCTTTTTTTCTCTGTTGAGTTTATTCTTATTTTTGTGTTATTGTCTACACACTGTGACATTTTTGCATGATGTCTTCCCTTGTCAGAACTGTTACATTTTTGGGGGGTAATGTACAGCATTTAATAGAGATAGAGCTGTTTATTGAAATGTTTATGTCAGTCTTTGATTGTTTCTCTACTTTTATGTATGCCTGACCTTGTTTAGCTAACCATGCTGTTATATTTGTGTAAAATGTTATTTTTTTAAACGTGCATGCTGTATGCTTTTTACAACTAAAATTGTCTTGTGTTCTATTTTGTGTAGCATTCGTGAAATATTGTAATTCCCTCTGTTTTGATGTTCAAAATGATGCAAATGAAATGCAGATGTCTGTGTTGAATGCTGCCTTGTCTCGCAGGTGCATTTTTATCTGTAATCCTTGAAACATGTCCCAGACTCTGAACATTCAGCTTGTCTCAAGCTGTACCAGAATATATGTGTGCTACCAAACAGAAATACATGTATTTAACTAACTATATTATTTCTACATATATTATAGCAATAGATGTGTATATGCATCTAACTAGCAAATAGATGTGCACATGCATTTATACATATTTAAACATATCTGTCATTGTATACATTCCCTCTCTTTTATTTTAAATCTAAAACTGTTTACAGTAATTATATTGCTATTAACTTGTGAAACAAAACCTTTAGTTTTCTTTTTAATACAGCAAGTTAACACAGTTTAATATTGTCAACACAATGATAACAACCATTACTATTAGAACTGGATGAGTCTGAATATGACTCTGTACAGTGATGTTTTATACAGTAATTTATTGACAATGCTTGAGAATTTTATTGCAAAGGCATTGCAGTCTTGTTTTTTGAAAAAAAAAAACACGTCACAAAAGTCAAGCTATGACTTGTTACTCTATTTACATAGATAAACCATTTACTATATACTGTGCAGAATATACTTGCTTGTACAGATTGTTTTTGTATTTGTATATACATGGCTGTAATGTACATTTAGTCCAATTTTTTAAACCTAGCATTAAACTGAAGCCTGCTAATTACATACCTTTTGCAGTACTGTTTACACAGTTAGTGTAAAATTGAAAGCATGCCCTACCCCCTGTAGTATACATTATTTTATTGCAGTATTGTTTATTTGCTTTATGCTTTGAAAATTGAATGTATGCTTGCCCTTTGGCTGTTATGTAGACTGTGACACTTTGCTCTTACACATTTGCTTATTTATTTTGCTGTTGCCTATACTGTCAAAGTTGCAATAGGAATTGCTTTTTTGAAAAGACGTCTACTGTTACTAGTAGTTATTTGTACCCTCCCTTTTTGTAAAGGGACCTGCATAATTTAACTGCATACTATAGCCCATGTACTGACTGTACTCATAGTATTTACTTGCAAACATTGTGATGTCTTATTACAATTATCAAACAGGATTTTTGTAGACTTTTATTTAATGCTGTATTTGAATATTTAACAATAATATTTTAGAAAAATGTAAGCCATTTGGCCTGAAAACCAGTCTTGTCTCCTTGCCCTTATAGATTTCAGTACCACATTTTATGTCACGCAACATTTTTCGTAACTACCCATTCCAGCCTGGAAAGATTTGAGGTCCCATTACTTTTCTTCTTTCTCCGCATTTCAGACGCTTAACTCCTTTAGCACTTACTCATATTTTCAGTCATTCGTTAAAATATTTTTGCAACTTGATATAAACATTCGTAATTTGCCTAAGTATGCATAATAATGCTTTTGAAGACTGTTTTTGCTGGAGTCTATGCTATTTTTTATGCTATTATGTTGTATCTTTCGGCTTTTCCCAGTTAAGGGTCGCCACAGTGGAACTCCGGTCCACTAATGATTGGCAGTATATTTTTACGTACCGAGTTGCCAGCTCTGATGCACAACCTTCAACGAAGGTACACCCATTCACGCATGTCTCCACACAGAAGACGCTTTAGCTGAGAATCGAACAGGACAACGTATTACTGTGAGGCGACAACGCTACCGCAGCACCACCACCGCAGTTATGTTATTATACAATTACAAAATATTGTAAGAAACAAAAGAGATATTGACTTAACTAACACATGCTTAAAACAGATATATTTACATGATTCATATTTGCTGTGGTCTGCCTTTTGTGCACTTTAGATGAAAAAAAAAATACATGCATGTCAGTCTTGTGACGTCATGTTTTTTCTGCGTTTAACTACTCTCATTTTATTTCTATCCCCTAGAACTGTTTTATTTGAAATGGTTTTAAAATCACTATTTAAGTGCCTTGCTTTAACTGAATGAAAGTTTAAGCTGTGTACCCTTTACCATTTTCTAAAGGTAGAATAGTACGTCGTAAATTATTTCTTATCAGCGCAGTTAACTGCTGTTTCTTTAACTCTTTACTAATCAGATTATATTTGTCAGTATTCTGTTTTGCTGACTTTAAAGCTGTTATGCACTTTTGAAAAAGTGTTTGCATATGTTGTCTGAACTTTTTGAACTCACTCTGACTGTGTCTTAGAAGTTTATTAAATCTTTTTGTCAGTTCACCATGAACTTCGTCTCTGTTCTTATCTGTTTTGTAATGTGCAGTGGTTTTATGCCACTTTTGTCTAGCAAGATGTACAGAAGATGTTGTAAATAACTGACAACTGATATTGTAACTCTGAAATTAACATTTTAAATGTGGTGACAGGACATAAACGTTTACTGGCATACAAATGATGTTGCTGTTTAAGATACCAGTCAAACATAATGCATTTACATAAAGCATTGACATCAACATTTGTCAATAAGGTACTGCATGTACTATTGTTTTGTTTATACCAATCTTTAAAACCTAGTCATACCTGTGCTGGACTCTCATTACTATCTACCTGAAAGATAGTTTTACATTTGACACGTTTTTGTTTAATAGCATCCATGCTGTAGAGTGAGAAACAAAGAAAAGAATTACCAGTTTCTGTGTGGAAGGTGGCCAAATCTTCCGTCGAGAAAGCGTGGAAGTCCCTCGTTGATTCTCCCAAAAGTTGGTCAACACAGCTGGCAGATTAAGCTGTGCAAATGTACAGGACCTTTGAAACTTGCAGAGATGCACTGTTCTGCTGCTGGATACTGTGCAGAAGAAGGAGGCAAACATTTGCTTTGCAACTGGATGCACTAACTGAATAAAATGAAAAAGTAGCTGTAGTTATCACAAGGAAAAAACATGCAGTCCGTCAACTGTGGCTCGCCATTGAAGAATTCTGTGAATTCTATGCACGTCTTTCTGTTTATCTTGCTGTTAGTTGCATTTACATGCATACACATCACAGTATATTAACTCTTAGTATGAACAGCTACTTTTAAATACTAGATTGTACTAAGTACAATAAATACACGGAGGCAAACTGCTTCAGTAAACTGCTTTAGTTAGTACAACATTTCTGTTACATTTGACTTTTGGTTCTACAAACACGCAACACATATGCTGTCAGCTCTCTGTAGCAAATACCCAAATTCTGTTTATGCATAGTTACATTTATACCAGAAGATCTGGTATTTTTCCAGAGTCTGATGTAAAACAGTTCTTTCTTTGTCTTTGTTCTTCTAATTTATGATTTTTCCTTTCTTTAAGCTCGGTGGTCCAAGGAAACTCAGTTATCTGAAACGCAGTGTTCCAGCGTTTATCTGTTTCTTGCTTGATGTTTCAGCTTTACTTCGTGGATGTCCTTACAGCTGCCATCTACGTAGTTATTTTTACAGACTTTTGTTTATCAATAACATACTCCTTTGCATGGATGCCAAAATCTATTTAAGCTATTATATGTTTGCCAGCACATATGCTACTTTCTATTTTTTAGCATTTTATTCTATTTCCACGGTGGTGCAGCGGTTAGCATTACCAGCTCACAGCAAGAGGTTCTCCGGTTCAATCCTTGGCTGGGGTGCCTTCTGTGCGGAGTCTGCATGTCCTCCCTGAGATTGCGTGGGTTTCCTCCGGGTGCTCTGGTTTCATCCCAAAGACATGCTGTAGGTGGATTGGACACTCTAAATTGGCCCTAGGTGTGAGTGTGTGCATGTGTGTGCCTTCTGTGGAAGGTTGGGCGCCGGGCTGGCAACTCGACGCCGTAAAACTCCACTGCCAATCATGAGTGGACAGGTGATCCGCTGTGGCGACCTCTAACCAGGAAAAGCCGAAAGAAGAAGACTCTATTTCTAAATTAACCCTTTATATTTCATGTGGCTTTTTATTCAAGCTAATAATCATGCTAGCAACAGTTTGAAAAGACAGTGAATAAAACAGAATAATACTAATCTTTCACCATTGAGGGAGTCTCTGATTAAATTATTCCCATCTCTGAGGATAACTTGAATAGAGCAAAATCAGACTTGCAACTTGCTTATTTACTAATGTTTATAGGTTGTAGTTTAAACAGCCAGTTATGCAAAGCAAGACCTCTCCAGATAGAGGTCAAGCAGTGATTTTTCTTCTTCTCAAGTCCTTTTCAGCCAGAGTACTCTCATCTCAGGGTGCTAGGGCAGGCTCTTTTTAGAGCCCTTATTTATTTATTTTATGAGGTTCTACATGAGAGCTTTCTAGTGAACCCTTTATGTACAGTATTCTCAGAATGTGGATTCATTTTGTGAAGTATCAAAACCACATCTCACAAGCCTGCAAGCAACATTTATCGTGGTGGAGAGACACTAGCAACATTTTTGGCAGCCTCTTCCATCTCCATCCTTCAACGGCAAATGTGCATTGGATGTGTCGGCCTGGGGCAGGGTGGGGACATGTTAGTGGGCACACAGTTCAGGGAGCCTGTATGTTGATAAAGCTATTTCAGCACATCAGTTTATACTGTAGATGAGAGCAGTCCTTTTGACCCTTTAAGCCTTTGAGGACACCCTCCCAGTGGATGTTCTGATGATATAAACAGGCAATATGGCAGTTGTATAGTAGATCAGCAAGCGAGGGAGAACCTGATCACACTTGTTATTCAAGGAAACTATGAAATTGTAAGAATGGTCAATGTCAGACAACTGTTATATGTTGCTATTCATAGTCCTAGGAAGTTAATTTCTTTGGTGGACAAGCTAAACAGGTGCCTACCTCAAGACTAACCCCTCAGTTCCTTAGTGACAAGAAAGATCTTTCAAAAATAGGGGAATCCTGTTTTACCTTTTTGCACCCCCAACCAAAATCAGTGTAGGGATATTTTCCCCTATTTCTATTACCAGAGAAATACCCCTATTTTCCTAGGGATGTTCAGGTGTCTGGGTGGCCAACTCTAATTTTGTGTGCTTCTTTTCCACATTCTCTGATAAAGAAATTCATCCAAAGGGCAAAATGTCTTCCTCTCTTAAAACCTGGTTGCCTCGTGGTTTTGGCATCTTTTCAGGCTTGTTGGCTGTTGGTGAAGCACCCACCAAGAGGAGAAAACGCTGAGAGAAGAAAGGAGCCATTTTTGAGACTTTAAGTATTTTTTCTCTGTTTATTTGCTAAGTTTTTCTGCATAGCCGCCTATTTTGAGCATTTTCTGGCTTGTTAAATTTGATTTCTGCATTAGTAACTGTATTTAGAGCACAACCTAGAGCTGTTTACTGAATTTCCTGTTTGCACTTATTTTTTAAATTGTTTTTTTTCTCAAAACTTGCATTTTATCTGTCTTTGGCCTAGCACTCGTGTGGGGTCATTTACTGCACTGTTATAACTTGTTGATACTTGTTAACCTCTGCTATCTCTGAAAAACAAAAACAAAAAAATCTTGCTTTTTCCCACTTTTCTGAGATTTAAAAAAGTTCAGTTACAGGCTTGCTGTTCTTGAACTGTTTGTAAGTTTCTGTGAGGCCATTTTTTGCTTGGGCTAAAGGAAAGTCTCTCTGTTGATCAGTGGCAGTGAAAAACATTGAGCAGCCTGCCTGCCCTTGTGGGAGTGGTTACTGACTTGAAACTGTAGTTTTATTGGCCATTTTGGGTCAATTCCAAAACTCCTTCATCTTCCTCTCTTAAAACCCTCTTTTGCGTGGTTTTGAGCGTTTTTGAGCATAGCGCAACAACGGGCAGCACCACCTAATTGGGTTTAAACTATTCCTGGCTCCACAAAGTCTGCTCTTCACTTTTTCCCTTAGAACTGCTCTATCTCTCAATTTAAACACCATATTCTCATTCTAAGGCCCTTCACTGGTCCAATTAAGTAATTCTACAAGTTAGCACTATTAAACCATAAGCACTACTTACTCTTATACTCTCTACGATTACCCTGTCCTCTATTGGTCCATCTTAAATTCAGTTTCCCTGTTACTCTAGCATGTCCAAAGGTCAGTCAATGGTTTCCTCTCCAGTCCAGCTGGTGAATCTGGGAATTTTGAGGCAATGTTACAACTGTCTCATGTACACGGACAACCCTCTCCTCCTCCAAACAGGTTCAAATATATGTGAGAGATGCAACTATTTAGCCAAACTGGAGGCTGAGCTCTCTCAACTCAAAACTGGTGTAACCAGTCAGGAGGAGACGGTAACCTCATACAACACAATTCCAGTATCACATAGTTCCACCACATCAGCGAACCAAACACATAAATACACAAAAACATACTCGGAGGCTCTAAATAAAAATCTACCTAAGCAACAGAGACCTCCAAAGCAGACATCCAAGCAAACGCTACCTCAAAACAAAACACGCACAACACATAACCAACAAAGTCAGTGTGCCAAGCAGCCACAGCCCTTAAGGCTGAATAACACACCTGATACTCTTGTTATAGGTGACTCTATTGTCAGATACACTGACGTCCCGCTCACCAGGCTGAATAAAGAGAAGGTCACGGTGAGCTGCCTGTCGGGTGCTAGGATCCGACACATAATGCAAGCACTCAGGTCACTCCAAAGCAAATACAAATATAACTCAGTCATTGTACATGCTGGTGTGAATGACCTGAGACGTACCTCCCTAGACTTAATGAAAAGAGACATAGAGGAGCTCTCTGATCATGTAGCCCAGGCTGGTATGACCCTGCCCTTGAGCAGCATCTTACCCTCACCTAGAATGATGCCACAGTACAAAGACAAAATGATCGATTTTAACAATTGGCTAAAATTTTGGTGTCATTCAAAGGGGATCCAGTGTCTGTCAGCCTGGGATGACATGCTCGACAAGCCACGTTGCTTCACAAGGGACGGCTTGCACCTGTCACCACTGGGCTTTCGGATATTGGCAAAGGCTCTTGCCACCCCCGTAGTGCCTTTTTTAGGCAAGGCTCAAAAGTCAAACCCACCCCCATAGACAGCACAAGGAACAAGAAACTAAGGGTAATGCTGCTAAACGCTAGAAGTCTTAACCTCAAGATGCACACACTCGAAGCTCTCCTCAGTATGGAGAACATCGATATCTGTGCAGTGACAGAAACCTGGTTCAAGGCTCCAGAGGGCACCCCAGCACTACCAGGCTATACCTCGTATCATGCTTTTCGGCCCCAAAACCCAGACTGAACCACAAAAGTAGGGGGAGTTTCCATATTTATCAAGTATATCCACACCTCCAGGTTAGTGGTATTGCACGAAGTATCGGAGACCATCCATGTGCAACTAACAGTGGGCAAGACTGCTTTTCAGTTTATAGCATCCTACAGACCACCCTCTCAAAGTCAGGAATCCCATTTGGCTTTCCTGAAAACATTGGAGAACATGAAGATCTCTCCGAACACCATTATATTGGGCGACTTCAACTACCCAAACATTGACTGGGAGCACTACTCAAGCCCCAGCACCATAGCCCAAAGATTCCTGGAAATTATAAACTCAAATGTTATGGAACAACTAGTCACCACTCCCACAAGAGGGGACAACATACTAGACCTGATCATTACCAACATGGGGACCCTATGCTCCACACCAGAAGTATATCCCTCATTGGTAAGATCAGACCATAAATTAATTTCACTGGATGTCCACATCCCGACCCCACCCCCAGCCCAGAAAACCACAGTGAAAAACTTCTCAAAAGTGAACTTCTCACTTCTCAAAACCGAAGTGGAATCCTTCAAGGCCCCAGGGCCAGTGGAAACTACAGCCCAAACTGCAGAATCCTATATAAATACATTCTACGGACATCTCCAGGAATGCATGGATCATGCTATCCCAAACAAAACCAAGACCCAGTCATCCAAAGGCAGGCGTCCAGTCTGGTGGACCCCTGCCATAAATAAACTGTACAACAGAAGGAGGAAGCTACTACATGATAGAGCAAAATCCCTAATAGGGAAGGCATCTCTGATCAGTACTAGCAAAAATTACGATCCCTCATAAAATCCTCCAAGGCCAGCTTCGAGAGAAAAATTGCACAGGACACCAAAGACAATCATAAGGCTTTTTCAGTTATGTTAGAAACCTGGGATGCAACTCCCAGACTTGTTCTGAGTTGATTCTAAACGACAAAAAATACACTGAACCCACAGACATTGCCAATATCCTGGCAGACAGGTTCAGTGCAAACTTCTCCACCCCTCCCCAAAGAGCAAGTATCTATCCCGGCAGAGGGCTGCCTCCCAAACATCTCAGATGCTCAGGTGAAGGCTGCCCTCTCCAAAGCAAAAAACACTGCTTCCATGGGACCAGATGGCGTCCCAGGTTGCGTCCTACATGAACTACAAGAGGAACTAATCCCTCAAATAAAACGGCTATACAATCTCAGCCTCACTACAGGATATGTGCCCACAGAATGGCGTACAGCAACAGTGGTCCCACTCCACAAAGGTGGAGCCTCTACGGACCCTGGAAACTACCGCCCCATAAGCCTGACTAGCTTAGTCTGCAAGGCTATGGAGAGGATCATCATGGAGCTCATAAACAAAGACATTGGGGACCTACTAGATCCTACCCAGTTCGGCTTTGTCAAGGGCAGATCCTGCCTTTTGAACCTGGCTGACTTCTTTGAAACAGTCACCAAAGTCGTAGATGAAGGGAAGGTAGTCCACACAGCCTATCTGGACCTTGCAAAGGCATTTGACACAATACCCCACTCGGGCATCATAGATAAGCTATCCAGCTTAAATATAAGCCCCTATGTCACAAGATGGGTCGCAAACTGGCTCAAAGACAGAATCCACAGAGTGAGAGTTGCTGGAGCCATGTCAGACTCGAAGCCAGTCACAAGTGGCGTCCCACAGGGTTCTGTCCTGGGACTACTCTTGTTCGGTATATACTTTTCCGAGGTACAGGCAAACGTGGGAGGACTATGGCTCACCAAGTTCGCAGACGACTGCAAACTGGGCGCCATAATCAACTCTCCAGCTGACACAAACATCCTTCAAAAAGGTCTCACAGAGACAGATAACTGGTGCCAGCGCCATGGTTTAAAGCTAAATGCCAAAAAATGTATAGTCATACCCTTTGGCAAAAACATTGTGCCCACAAATTACCACATAGCCGGAAACCCATTAAGTACAGAGAAAGTTATTAGAGACCTGGGGACCCAAGTTGATAGCAATCTCTCCTTTGAAAACCACATTGCCAAAGTGGTTAGAAAGACCTTCTACATAGCCCACCTCATCACGAAGGGTTTCACATCTAGATCAAGAGAGGTAATCGTGCCCCTTTATTCATCCCTCATCAGGCCCATCATAGAATACAATGCCCCTTTTGGGATGTACCTTACCCGACACCTGCAGCAATTAGAAAGACCCCAAAAGTATCTCACCAAGAGAATCAAGGGTCTCAAACAGATGCCATATGCTGCTCGGTTAAAAAAACTCCAGCTCTACTCAGTTGCATACCGCCTACTTCGAGGCGATCTATGCCTGGCATACAAAGCTATGTCAAATCCAGAATTAATGGACATGCTCCACCTCAGTAAATCTAAATCCCTTAGAGCCACACGCTCGAGGGACTTGAACCTCAGCACAGAAATAAATAGAACTTGCTGGAGGGACAGGTTCATAACCCAGAGGCTCCCTTCGCTCTGGAATAGAATTCCAGTTCATGTGAGGCAGAGCACCTCACTGAATCTCTTCAAGAAGAATCTCGATAAGTGGATGGGGGATCGTAGGTTTGTCCCAGGGATTACTCCCATGTCACTATTAGACAGAGGCACAGTAAACTAAACCTTAAAAAGGGCACAGTATACTCAAATCAAGGGGTGGCGTAAGCCATACAGAATCGGGCTAGGCTTATAATTGCCCCAGGGCAGATAGCCTAGTATGAACCTAAATTTGGAAGTCAATCTTCTGGCTTTCTGTCATCACTGGCAGAGCTGTCTTTCTCTGCTCTGACCTCATCTCTTGAAAAAGTGTCTGATCTTGCGGCCCATGAAGAAACTGCCATCCTATCCTATCCTTTAGGCAGGTGTTATCTATATAATTAACTTACTCTCTAAGGCTAGTTCCTTAGCTTTTCCTCCTCTTCCTAGAAGTTCAATATAAGTGAGATTTAGAGGGACAAATGGACAGGTTTTTGGTGTTGATTATCTCTAAGGGACTAGCTTCCATTCTTGTGAGTATTCCCACATTACATGTGCATCAAGTATTTATTCATACTATTTTAAGTTATTATTCAAGTTAAGTCCATTTGTTCTCATCTCAAACTTTCACAAAGGACAAGATAGTATTTTAACAACCTTGAAAGTTTCTAAAGTCTTTCTAAAGAGGACTTTCTAATTCTGTCCTTTACTATGAGGTACAGCACCTCCTTAGACTTATGATTTGTTTTAGAAAAAATTACACCTGCTCTTGTTGCAAAGTTAAAATAATTTCCTGTAAAGAACTCTTTGGTTGCTAATATTTCATCAGGAAAGATTTAAGAACTTAATGCTCCTACTTTTACTTCCCAAAGTTATTGTTAAGAGTCATCCTTCTTTTATGCCTAAAATTGCAACTGAATCATATTTAACCAGCATACTTATTTCCCCCAAGTTCTTTCTGACCTACTCTAACCACAGGGAGTATTTATTTATTTGCTTTTAGGTAATAGGTCTGATGAACTGGTTAAGACACCCATTTCAGCCATGACTTGGGTTCAGACCCAATAGATGATGCAATTAAACTTAAGTCAGACATTTCGCAGTTTAGTACTAGGCTAACTGCCCTTGTGGGCCTTTTTAAGCCTAGCCCCATGTAAGCATCAAATCCTTCACCTTGGGTCGGTAAGGTAAATACATTAACCATTATACCAGCCTCCCACCATGTGATAGACTTTTAGGTTTACATTGTTGTATAACTTTAGAAAGTTCATATACAGTTATATGTAGTGTTTATGTAGTAGAATGTTGCGCAGTTCTTTCATATTCGTAAAAAAATAGGTTTAATGTTTTTTTTTGTTTGTTTACATGCGTTACAGTACAGTATGGCTGTATGAAATTGCTTCTTACAGGTTTAAAATCGAATTTTCCTTGATAAAACCTCAAATAAAGTGAGTAAGAAAATAAGAGATTTCAGAGCTAGATAATGTATTCTTGACTTGTTACACTGCGTGGATGTAAATCTCTAGATAAGATACGTTATGGTCAAAAATCAAGTCATGGGAAAAGATGCCCAAATGCTTATTTCCTTTTCACCCGTATTTGAGACAAGAGATCCTTCAATGTAATTTTGCAAAATGATTATCATATTTGTAAAAGAAAACACTAAGATCAATACACGTAAGGTTCATGCAAGGCACCCTTTATTACTTGCAGCAAGGAGACAAAGCATGTAGATACAAGGTTTGTCTGATTTTCCATAGTTCAGCCTGCTGTTTTTATACAGTTCTCTGCACGTACACAGGAAGATGCTATTAGATTTACTGCTGACATGGTCAGATAATTGCTGTCCTGCAAAAGCATGTTTGAGAAAAACAACCTGGCCTTGGGCTTATTTTCAGCCCTCCCTAGTTTCTCATAATTCTTCAGCTGTCCAGTTCTGATATGATACATTTGCTTAGGGTCAAGGTACGACCCTGGCCTCAATACACTTTCTGCTGACTATGGTAAACTTTCAGGCGTTAATTGTTCTCTTATCAGAGCTTCCAGCAGCTGCACATATTTACACAGAATAAGCAGAATAAATGTATTAACTCTTTTTAACCCTTAATGCACTAAGCCTGCACATTGCAGTTATACATTTTCCTAACATTTCCCCCCTTTTAATACTTTATTCTACCTACAAAACAAGCATAAACAGTTTTTCTTCCCTTAACCATTTCCTACTTAGGATTTGCAGTTAGGGAGTCATTCAGTTCAGGCTTGTGAAAGCATTCCTTCGGCTTTGATCAGTTCTTCAAATTCAACATTCCACAGCTGCAGTTTGTCTTTGTTTACTTTATGTCCCTCAGCAGCTAAAAATCATAGAAGTGCTACGGTATCTTCCCTACAATCCTGCAGGGTGGGGGCCGCTAACAAAATGTCATCAACATAAAGTAAGACCTGACTACCCTTTGGCAGATTAAACCTTGCCAAGTTGCTTGACATTTCTTGCGAGAATATTGTAGGGCTCTCACAATATCCCTGTGGCAGTCACGTGTATGTGTATCTTTTTCCCTGAAATGTGAATGCAAACCAATACTGGCTATCTGGGTGTATTGGTATTGAAAAGAATGCATTACTGATATCTACCACAGAAAAATACTTATGCTCAGGTTTTAAATCATTTAACAGGGTGTGTGGATCTGGCACTATAGGTGCCCTTGGTATTACTGCATCATTTACAGCTTGTAAGTCCTGGACCATACGTCACTCTCCATTGGCTTTTTTAACTGGAAATAAAGGTGTATTACACGAGGAATTGGGAAATTCCACTAGCACCCCTCCCTTACGTAATGCTGCTATGATAGGTTTTATTCCTGCCTCTGCATCTTTTCTTAAGGGATACTGTCTCTTTTGTGGTCTAAACGCTGACTTTGGTGTGATACTAACAGGTCCTGCCATACGGATAAGTCCTACATCTGCTGACCAGAGGGTCTCTGGTATACCCCGCAAGGCATTTTCTTCTTCCGTCAACAGGAGTATCCATCAGCTGTCTTCGCGAGACTGCAAATGTACAGCTGGGTTAGCTTGAGTTACCCAATTCAATTTTTGTACTTGTATTCCCTGTCCTGACAGTTCCAGTTCTGTTTGTTTTTCCCATCTTGTGACTTTCTCCCCTAGGTCTGCCCACCGTATGTTTTTATTTTTGGTCAAGCTAACATGTGGTAGTCGATTGGATTTATAGAGTGTCAAAAACTCCTGGGGCAGTGAACAGCTGGCTACACTATTCCCTTCTGTGTCCCAGTATAAGTTTCTCAGTACCAGTCTGTTTGTATGATGCTTAAATAACTCTTTTTCATACTCCTTATCAGGTCCTGGTGTGTTACAGAAATACAGGGTACAATGCAGCAGGTGCTGTTTATCAGTGTCGAGGGAGGCAAACTTACTGATGGCTACGTTCATCAGTTCTTTGGTCACAGTCCCTGGACCAGTCATAACCAGGTCCTGACTGTACCAATAAAACATCTCGCTCCCCGATTGCATCATAAAGGTGTCAGTTCATCGCTGCGCTTCCATGCCTTGCATAGTTGGAACCACCGCTATGTTAAATAACTGCATGAGATCCGTGCCCAAGAGATTTACTGGGCACTTTGCAGAAACTACAATCTTACTTCTTTGTGTCAATCCTGAAACAGGATCTGTTATTGTAATATTGCGGGAAAGGGGTTCCTGATATAGTTGCCCATTTGCTGCTTTGACCAATATGTAATCAGATGACTCCGAGTTTTCAGGCGATTTGGAGGGGTGTATCAGGGTCCGTGATTCCCCTGAGTCACACAAAAATTTAACCTCACTGCCTTCTACCAAAAGTGTAACTTCTGGTTTTGTATCTGCTAAATAGAGCTCCAAGCTCAATAAAGCCAAGTCTAGTACTTCATTTTCTTCTGTACCGTCATTAATTTCCTGTACTTCTTCTATTTCCCTTTTCACATCCTTGTTTGTCCTTTCTGTACCGGTTCCTTCTAGTGATTCCTGACTATCATGTAGTCAGTCCTCACCTTCCTTGTCTTCCATTGTAACCTTCTTATTTTTCTTGCAATCCCTTGCTAAATGTCTCTTTTTACCGCATTTAAAACATTCTCCCCTTTTCTTGCGTCCTTCAAAGTCTTCTGATCGCTGATCAGATTGCCTACCTCCCTGTGCATTTTTCCTGCCCTTTCTCCCGGGATGCACTACATAAACTTCCGCTCCATCTTCTACGGAGAATACCGGAGCTTTATTTTTTTTTTTGGTATTAAAATGCCTTTCAGCATGTCTAGCATATTCATGTAGTGAGTGTAATCTGCTCGTTCGATGGTCGACCATGTGTTTCATAATGAAACTGCTTATAGGTGTACTACTGCCTTTTAAAAATGTATTTTTCAACTGCTGCTCATATGGGGAATCTTGTTTTTGGTCTTTGGGAACCTGCATCCCACAGTGGTTATTAAAACATTCTAGCAGCCTAGCAAAATATCGGTCTACTGATTCACCCTCCTGCTGGACACACTGATTAATGCAAGTCCAGTCTGCCCTAGGTTTCCATTTCTCAGAGATGCGGTCTGTAAGTCCCTGTATTCTAGTGTCTAACTCTGCGCTGCTATGTGGAAGCGGTTTTTGTGCAGCGTCACGAGGATTCCAGTTGCCACAAATCATGTACCAATCTGGTCCTACAATCTGTCGGACTACTTTTTCTATTTCTTCCCCATTTAAATTATAACTTAGCCTCATTCCTTGTAAATCTTCTAAACATTTTCTGAAATTAAGTTTCAGATGGGGAATCCCTTCCGTAGCTTTCCGGATATCTTCCGGAGTCCAGGGTCTATATACTAAGATGGTTGGAGTCTGATCTTCCTGTCCTGCTTGAGGGTTCGGTACTTCTATAAGTGGGCATATCTCCTCTTCCTCTACAGGTCATGTATCCCTAACTGCCTGCCATAATTCAGAGCCTTCTTGATTATTCGCCTTTGCTCGGGACCTAGTTTCAATGGGATCCCTAACTTTAGCTAGTTTCAGTTTTACAATATCCCTATCTCTAGTAAGCATAGGATATATTGGGGGTGGGTCAACCTGTCTACTCGCCTCCTACTCCGGAAAAGGAGGGGGAGGCGGTGGCGCCGATGCCATTACCAAGTTATTATCTTCCTTATCCAAAAACATTGCCTTCGAATCTTTGCTCTTTTGGTCTCTGCGGTTTGCTTCCTGCGGCCACCTGTGTGCCTGGGGAATTCCTAACTGTTGTTGCTTTTTCACTTGACCCTTAGAGTCAGTTTTAAGCTGCTTGACAAGTTTGATAAGCGAGGATTTCTCTAATTTCCCGTCAAATTCATACTTAATAACCCATTTAGAAAAGTATCTAATATTGGCTGCGCACTGTGGCTGCATATATTTTGCATCTTCCGTTAACGGTGGGTTTCTGGGTGTTCTTACACAATTATTACCCATTTTTCTTTACCCTTAATTGTTACGTAACTTAGCCTTGAATCTCTAGTTTTAACGTGTACCATGGATTTTGTTACAGTCTCTTCAGAATGACTGCCTAAAGTCTACTACTCTGTTATACCTGATCTATGACAAGACTGTACCTTTTTTTCTATCCCTGACTGTAAGAAAAATACAATCTGACAAAAACACAATACACATCTAGTCCCTGATCTTGAAACAGAAAAAGTAGATTATCCTTACCTGAGCCCACGTGATTGATTGCTGATTCGCGGAAAACCCGTCCTTCAGTCGCAGATCAGAAAGTGGCTGGCCTCTTTTGACGACAATTCAGAGGACTTTACATATAAGAAGAACCAATTTGGTTTCTTCCCCGTACGGTTTCAGCCACCTGGCCGTCTGATCCGTGGTGAAGAGAGGAATTCCGTCCCGAAGGACCAATCTGTAAAAGAAAAAAAAAGATCAATACACGTAAGGTTCAAGCAAGGCACCCTTTATTACTTGCAGCAAGGAGACAAAGCATGTATATACAAGGTTTGTCTGATTTTCCATAGTTCAGCCTGCTGTTTTTATACAGTTCTCTGCACGTACACAGGAAGATGTTATTAGATTTAGTGCTGACATGGTCAGATAATTGCTGTCTTGCAAAAACATGTTTGAGAAAAACAACCTGG
Source organism: Protopterus annectens (assembly GCF_019279795.1). Lineage (NCBI taxonomy): Eukaryota > Metazoa > Chordata > Ceratodontiformes > Protopteridae > Protopterus > Protopterus annectens. The sequence continues at coordinate 805,827,636 of NC_056735.1, read as the reverse complement.
CCTTGGGCTTATTTTCAGCCCTCCCTAGTTTCTCATAATTCTTCAGCTGTCCAGTTCTGATATGATATATTTGCCTAGGGTCAAGGTACGACCCTGGCCTCAATACACATTCTGCTGACTATGGTAGACTTTCAGGCGTCAATTGTTCTCTTATCAGAGCTTCCAGCAGCTGCACATATTTACACAGAATAAGCAGAATAAATGTATTAACTCTTTTTAACCCTTAATGCACTAAGCCTGCACATTGCAGTTATACATTTTCCTAACAGTATTGCATCAAGTTTTGCTGTGCCAAGCATGGCAAGCCATTGCCTGACCTTGGTGAAAGCTAATTCTGCCCGAACTGTAGCTGCCTCATTAGTGTTCTTCAAGAAGGCAGCCATTGAGGATATTTTGTGTAACAGCTATGGGGTGTTTACTAAATCCTTTTGCAAAGCCCTGTAAACTGGACCTTGTTTCAACATCTAGATTTACTTATGAAGCAAATATCAAGGGTATGTCCACCTAATAGGAAGAGTTTAGAATTTTTTCCTAGTGTGTCCCAGAGGATGGAACCACTCCTATTAGATACAAAAATTATATATTAACTATAATTGTAGATTTCTAGGTGAGGGTCTATCCTTTATAATAACTCTGCATGCCTTTCCATGCCTTGTCCAAGACAGTCTGGTGTGCCTTACTTACTTGACCAAGATGGCATTGTATGGCTGACTTACATATACATGTGCAATATGTATATTAGCCAACTTCAGATCAGAAGATGGAGAGCAGTGGGATGGGTGAGTACCAAGTAGTCTGGGAAAATTTGGATTGCTAGCTGGTCCTAATCCTGCCTTAGTCCCGTGAGCTACAGGGGGGATGGATTCACTCCTAAGGGTCTAGCTTTGTGGTAAGCATATACCTTTTGTTTTTATATTTAAATAAAAGAGATGAAGGCAACAGGGTCTTGACAGAGTTAACCTTCAAATAAGCATTTTTTAGTACACAGTTTGAAAAACAGATGTTTTCTTATTTCTATAGTCTCAGATCTTAAAGTACACCTTCCTTCTACATTTGCTGATTTAGAAGGTAGCAGCTGCAAGAAAAATAGGACATGTTCAGTATAAATGTAATGTCTTTATCTTGTCATGGATATCTATTGCTTCTTTTTTTTCTTTTTGCTTTTTATTAGCATGTTACAAAACCATAACAGAGTAACAATGAGACAACCATGCATAAATACCAAATACAACCTCCTCTCCTCTCACAACACGCTGAAGAAATACAACTCTGACCCAAACCACCGACTGTGGTACAAATAAATCACAAGGCAAGAAAATTAAAACTTTTATTCCTTCTTTCTCTTCTCTAGCGCCTCAGTGTAACCACCTTCAAAGAGTAACAAACAGTAACAACCAAAAACACACATCTTTATATACATATCCCACAAATTCACATCAATTATACAATAAATTAGTAAGAATTTAAAGCAGACATTTCCAATTTAAATCATTATTAAGGCCATTGGGCACTAATGTCTTATATTTTAAAATATATATACTTTCTTTATACTTCAACTTATGTTTCAATAAATTTTCATCTCCACAGAAACATTTCACTGTTTCCAAAACAGTACCTTTTAATCTAGAAGCATCACTATCATGTAACATTTTAAAATGCAGGGAAATTGTTTTATCCTCCCTTTTATTCCTAATATCCCTTATATGTTCCATGAATCTGACACAAAATTCTCTCTTAGTTTCTCCTATATAAAATAAGGCACAAGGGCATCTTAAGGCATAAACAACTCCTTTACTCCTACAAGAATAAACCTCTCTAGGTTCAAATTTTGTCCCATTTATACTATAAAAGGCTTTCTCTACCTGTTTACAAATACTGCATTTATTGCAACTTAATGTTCCCTTAAAAGTTAAAGAAGTAGGTATAACCACCACTGGTAAACTAAACTTCCCATGTACCACCATATCCTTCAAATTCCTTCCCCTTTTATAAGAAAATAGGGGTTTAGGTGGTAAAATTCTTGCCAAATACCTATCTCCAATTAAATAATTCCAATAATATTCTACTAAAGTTCTCATTTCCTCACTTTTAATGTTGTAAACAGACACATGATACATAGTATCTGTCTTATTCTGAGTAACAAAATTTTCTTTAGTAGGCTTAGGACCCTGAAATGTCCCCATATATGCACTACTATCAATACTCCCCACACATCCAAATACCTCTTTCCAAACTCTATTCTCAGTCTCTTTCAAAACATCAGGATCGTACCCCCTTCTCACAAACATGTTACTAGTTTGTTTCAATTCCCTCACTAACACATCCTTATCACTACACAATCTAGAAATGCGATGTAACTCCCCGTATGGTAAAGCTTTCAAAACATGGGAAGGATGACAACTAGAAGCATGGAGGTACTGATTCCCATCAATAAACTTCCTATGAACAATATGGGAAATATTACCGTCAAGATTTCCCTCCAAAATTAAATCCAAATAAACCACCCTACTCCCTTTCTGTAATCCATCAAACGATAAACCAAACGGGTTATTGTGCATTTCTAACACAAAATGATCCACTTTTTCCAAACCTCCATCACATACAAAAATTAAATCATCTTTATAACGAAAATAAAAATCCACATGTGACCTCATAAAATTTAACTTAAATAAAAACTAAATTTCAAAAAAAGACATAAAAAGGTTGGCATACATGGGGGCAAACGCTGCCCCCATAGCCGTACCTTGTAATTGTCTAAACAATTCATTATTAAAATGAAAAAAATTATTTGTCAAACAAAAATCAACCATTTCCATAACAAAACTAACAACAGGACTATTGCCCAAGAAATAATGGATGGCTCTAAGGCCATCTGCATGTTTAATGGAGGTATATAAACTTTTTACATCTAAAACTAAAAAGAACTTCCTCACATTCCATTTTAGAGAGGAAATTTTTCTCAACAAATCAGAGCTATCTTGGATGTATGCAGGAGATACTACAACATGAGGCAATAACATTCTGTGTAAAAGTAAGCCCATATTATGTAAAAAAATATTTACAAGCAGAAATAATGGGCCTGCCAGGAGGCTCTGTCAAACTTTTTTGAATTTTCGGTAAACAAAAAAAGAAGGCCACTTCACTATTACAATTAACCAACTTATCCTTAACATCCTTTTCAGAAAAAAAGCCCTTCTTAACATATTTATCAAGCTTTTTTTCATATTCAGTTACAGCTTTCTTATACTCTATAATGCTACATCTCTCATATACTTCGGTGTTATTTAAATGTAACATGCACATATTCAAATACTGAGCTGCATTCATGATGACAATTTTATTCCCTTTATCAGAAGGCTTTATTACTATGTCCTTTCTCTTTTCTAAGCACTTTAGTGCCTTCCATTCCCTTGATGTCAAATTATATTTAATATCTTGTTTATTCAACAACACAGACTCACAAATATTATCCCCCCCAAATCCTACCATAGCCCCAAACTGGGAAATACATGGATTATCAAAGGGAGGAATAAACTTATTTAACGAAGGAATATATGTCATGTCAATTGCTTTCTCAGCATTACAAATCACAATGCCCCCCATGTCAACATCATACAAATCTTCAATTACATCTGAACAGGAGAAAAAACTATCGTCAGATTCATTACTATTGAAGTCACCACAAACTTCATCATTCATTAACATAACTTTAGAAAAATGGTTTTTCAAAAAAACTTTTCTCAAAAAGTGAAACATTTCTTGCCTAACCACATGAGCCCTAGGTAAAACAGTGGGCACAAATTTTAATCCCAAATTTAAAACATCAACTTGTTCCTGTGTTAATTCACAACCAGACAAATTAATAAGCAAGTTTATATCATTACATGACTCACCGTTTAAATTTCTTGTTAGAATAATGTCCCTTGAAAGGTCTCTCTTTATAATCCCCCCTATAGTCCTTCCCCCACTCTTCAGATTCTTGTTCGAGATTCCTTGTCCGCATCTGCCCTTGTCGATCTTGTCGAAATGGTTGAAAATGATTTCCCTGGTTCTGAAAAGTACGGGCATGTTCCACTGGTCTCCCTGGTTGTGGCAGCACGTAGTCTGGGAAAATTTGGATTGTTAGCTGGTCCTAATCCCTGCCTTAGTCCCGTGAGCTACAGGGGGGATGGATTCACTCCTAAGGGTCTAGCTTTGTGGTAAGCATATACCTTTTGTTTTTATATTTAAATAAAAGAGATGAAGGCAACAGGGTCTTGACAGAGTTAACATTCAAATAAGCATTTTTTAGTACACAGTTTGAAAAACAGATGTTTTCTTATTTCTGTAGTCTCAGATCTTAAAGTACACCTTCCTTCTACATTTGCTGATTTAGAAGGTAGCAGCTGCAAGAAAAATAGGACATGTTCAGTATAAATGTAATGTCTTTATCTTGTCATGGATATCTATTGCTTCTTTTTTTCTTTTTGCTTTTTATTAGCATGTTACAAAACCATAACAGAGTAACAATGAGACAACCATGCATAAATAATAGTAAAAGTGTAGTGCATCACCATTGTTTTGCAAGTATAAACTTATTATTAAATTGCAAACATAAACACCTATTTTCAGTTTTCATAAAATAAATACACAAGATCATCAAAGTTAATCACTACTTAAATAAAGCTATTCTTCAGATGATAATCACGGCCACACAGGTAGAAACCGCACTCTCCAAAGCTAAGAATATAGCATCCATGGGACCAGATGACATCCTGGGCTGTGTACTGCATGAACTACAAAATGAACTGGCACCTCAGCTAAGTGTCATGTTTAATCATCACCTCACCTCAGGCTTCGTGCTCACTGAGTGGCGCACAGCTATAGTTATCCCACTCCACAAGAGAGGATCCACCTTGGATCCCGGGAACTACCGTCCCATCAGTCTGACGAACCTGATCTGCAAGGGCATGGAATGCATTATCATGGAACTCATAAACAAAGACATTGGAAACCTTCAAACACTGGACCCCACCCAGTTTGGGTTCGTGAAGGGCCGATCTTGTCTCCTGAACCTGATTGACTTCTTTGAATCAGTGTCCAGAGCTGTGGACGAGGGTAAGGCAGTCCACACAGCCTATCTGGACCTCGCCAAGGCCTTCGACACCATCCCCCACTCTGGAATCATAGATAAACTTACTAAGCTGGGCATAAATCTCTACGTCACTCGATGGGTTGCCAACTGGCTTACTGACAGAACCCAGACTGTAAAAGTAGCCAACTCCAAATCCAACTCCAGACAAGTGACAAGTGGAGTACCTCAGGGTTCAGTTCTAGGACCGCTCTTGTTTGGCATCTACTTCTCTGAAGTACAGGCCAACACTAAGGGACTCTGGCTAACAAAGTTCGCAGATGACTGCATACTGGGAGCCATTGTCCTGGATCTACCAAGATATCCATGTAACTTACATCTTACTTATTGCACAGCTGTCATACATGCTTCACTTATCACTACACATCTTGCCCTTGTGGAGGGCAGAAATGTGGCCCATAATGAGCTGTTACTGCAGTTTTGCATCCTCATACCCATCTTTGAAAATTTTCTATGCAGTGTTCTTTGAAATCCATGATTGAAAGGCTCGTCTGTCTTCCATTTAAACTAGTTATTTTGTTGGAAAATAACTCAGTTTTATCTTTTGGAAGACACCATTTTAGTTGCTATCTCCCCTTTCCATACAGTTTCTAACCTTCATGCATTTTGCCAAGGAGAACTCTACTCCATTCACAAAGCTGCTCATTAGAATTCACCAACATTTCCTCTGAGAAAGGGTGTAATTTTTTTTTAACCGGTCCATTCAGTTTCTTAGTTTTTTTCTGGGGGCAGAGTCCAGGGGAACGAATTTCATGCATTTGGATGTGCACTGGTAACTCTGGTTTTATGTGAAGATGAATGCATAAATTTAGAATGTGAAACAGCTGCTCATCTCCTTGTTATAGGTAGAAAGGGTGTTGCAGTAGCTAAACAGCCACTTTAAAGAATACTGTGTTTTGTATCATCTTTCTGTCTGATCATTGTACAGCACATAAGTGAAAGAGCGACTCACCGAAAGACACGGTTGCTTCCGTTGCTTTCTTCAAAAATGTTGCCATTGCAGATATCATCACCTTATACTTGTTAAGCATCATTACTTCAGCTGGGATTTCAGGTGTCGGGACTCCTTTGGCAAATCATTGCTGCAGGATTTGGCCTTTGAATCCTTGCCTTTAAAGTCTTCCTGTGGCTCCAGCCTTTCAGAAACTTTAATTTGAACTGCTTTGATAATTCCAACAGATTCCCACTGCAGAAGGCTTTTGAAATCAGGTATAACGGATATGTACTTACCATATCACTTGACCTTTGAGTAAATCTTCTGCACCTCATGCTTAATTCCCGCCTTTCATCCTCTAGTGGTATGAATTTCCTATACACCTTGTTGCTGTAGGTGGATTTCCTCCTACTTCAAGCAGGTATGATTTAATATTTTTGTAGGTTGTATGCATGTGTTTTGTTTGCTCTCAAAGTTTCTGTTTGTTTAGTGGAAAGGCACAAAACTGAAGTACACAGAGAATTGGTATGCTATTTTAGGCTGACACATGTACCACTGAGCACAATGATATGAAAAATTTACAAAACCCAGGTTAGCAGAAGGCAATCCTGACAGTTTTCTGCAGGCAGCTTTCCTAATAATGAGTCTAATAATACATAAAGGGATGACTAATCTGGAGGAATTGTTTGGTTTACTTAAAATAATATTTGTAGGAAATGTGTGCTGCACTGGTCTGGCAGAAGAGTTAGGCAGGGAATAAATCAGAAAGCTAACTCTGATCATTTGTTGCAGGTACAATGATTGGACGAGCACGTGTGAAATCAAGACAGAGTTCCTCTTTGTCTGAATCAGATGAGTCTAGGCAGACAGATGGACCAGGACTGGTATGTATTACTGTTTGTTTATAATTGTTTTCTTTTATACATCTTTAAAACTATTCAAGAGGCTAGACTTCTGGAATAAGGGTTTTCTTCTTGTCTGCCTACTGTTTTCCAGAACTTGAAAGGTGCCTTTGGTTCTGGAGCCTAGGTGGCTAACCTGAAACAGGGGCATGACCATCTATTCTTTTACCTTCTCAAATTATTAGGGGAAATGATTAGGTGTACATTTGAAATAAGCACTGTATGGTGTAGCAGATAAATACCCAAATGTTTGGTATCATTGATGAGTCTAAGATAAAATACAGTAGGCAAAATAAGTATAAAATACTTTAAAATTATCAGCTTTCTTTAGTTAATAAATAGTTTTATTTTCTAATGTTAATATAAAAAAAATTCTTTTCAGAGCTATCATGTAAATTATCTTGTTTCATTATTTGGACCTGCTGTATAAAGTAATGCTCACTGATTTCTTCAGTAACCTAACATTTGCAAGGCTGGTGTTACTACTTTGTAATTGTAACTGTATTACCAGTCCGTTTAGTTTTTCATTTCAGTTAAATGATTTATCGTGTTTTTCAAAGTGGTAAACTTTTTTTTTTAGCTCTTGTATTTTATTGTTGTTTCCTAATTGTTTTGATGTTTTTGATTCATAGATTCATAGATTCATACTAAGCTAACTGCCCTTGCGAGCCATTTTAAGCCTAGCCAATTATCCCTTGTGAGACTCAAACCCTGCACCTTGTGTTTGCAAGGCAAACACCTTAACCATTAGGCCACCCTCCCAACCCCAAGTTGTATTATAAAGTATGGGCTTTGTTTCTCAGGAATTCCTCTTTCAGCTTAATTTTGTTACCTTGACTCATGTTAGTTCATTTGAGTTTTTTAGTCTTATTTTTCACGTGATAGCTTCTTTTAAGGGTATTTTTTAGGAAAGAACAGTAAGCGCAAATAGCTGATATAAGAGCTTTTTATTTATCTGAAAGTCACGAAGGAAAGTCTGACTTCATAAACTTTTAGTTGAAGGAACAGATAGAAATTACATGATGACCATTATAACTTTTTCAGATTTCTAAACCCCACCCATAGTTCCAGTAGTCCACTTCCCTAGTAACGCATTCTATTTATTTCCAAATGTAGGAAAAAAGTTTGGCTTCTCACTGGGTAGTTTCCAAAATGATTTAAAGGGAAAGCCTCTCTTTTGTGGGGAAAAAATATCGCTTTTGACTTTATTCAACACTTTATAGAGTTATTCATTGTTTTGTGATATTTCTTCTCAAAATACTCAATATTTCTTCATTTTCTTGCTATTTTCTGTTCACCGAGTGCCTCACATGTGCCGTCACAGTCAGGGGCTTATAGAATAAGGGCATTTATAGATACAAATGATTAAAGTGATGACTTTATGTGGGAGCCTCAGACAACACTGAAAGATGTTCTCCACTGAGGGGATTTAACCTGTTATAGAAAGCTACAGAAGAATGACCCTGCAGAATTCCTTGCTACATCAGAACCTCAGAAATGTGGAGCAGGAGTCCTTTGACCCATCTGTCTGGTAGCTCGAGCTAAAGAAAATAGATAGTATTTCTCACACCGATCACAAGAAAGCTGCCATTGACAGTGGAAAGCATCACAAACTGGCATGCTATTCAGCTGTAAGTTTTGAAAAACTTTAGAAGATAACGGGGCAGAAGGCACAATATGCAATTCAGCTAAATTTATTGAGACACATTAGAAGATATTGGAACAGAAGGGATGGCATGGTGTGGAGCCAACATTTTTGAGAAGCTTAAGAAGATAATTGAACAGAGTCAAAGTCAGAGGCTCAGCAGTTTACATAGAAATGTTACTGTTTCTCATGCCATTGTTCATAGGTTCATAGGTATGTACTAGGCTATTGGCCCTAGGGCCTATATAAGCCTAGCCAAAAAGGTACCCCGGCTTTTGCCACCCAAGAAAATTATTTTCCTGTGCTCCTGTCAAGCAGAGCCACATAAGTGATCCCTGGGGTGAATTTCCTATAGGTTCATAGGTAGATACTTGAGATGCATCCTAGTTTACCTGAGCCCATTTGTTTAGGGTCTGTTTCTACTTCATTACCTTAGATATCAGTAGTGTCCATATTAGCCTCTCCTTTCCTGAACCAGAAGACATCTTACTGAATGCTGATTATGGTAAGTTGGTATCAGCCTTTTACTGGCTGGATGCTCAGTGTGTGACTGGACATCAGATTTTTCCAGCATGACTGCTCAAGAATCTGTCCTAATGATGTTTCCTACATAGATAATGTTCAAACCATTTTTGAGACAGTAAGAACTAACTCAGCAGTAGCAGCCTTCTAACATCAACCATTTTGGTCATGGGAGATTTCAAACATGCTAGCCGTGAGGTACCTGGACTTTCTCATTACAGATGCCTTAGAACAGCTAGTCTGCAACCCCACAAGGAGCTCAAATGTCCCAGACTTAGTACTGTCCAACATGGGGGGGGGGGTCATTACTCTATTCTCTATGTGTTGCCTCCCTGGTAAGGTCAGACCATAAATATGTCTCATTCAGAGTAACCATGAGAACTGACACTCCCACAGGAGCAGAAAAACTGAAACATTTCTCCAAAGCAAACTGCAGACTACTAGGCAATGGCATAAAAAGTTTCAAACCCCCTGCTAACACAGCCAAAGCTAAACAATGACTCCTATGCAGAGGAATATGCAAATGCCTTGTGTAACCACTTGAACAACTGTATAGATTTGACTCTTCCTGACCAGATCAAAACCAGGTCCTCCAGAAAAAAACAGGCCACCCTGGTGGACCTCAAGTATAAATTGGTTATATAAAAAAAAGAAGAAACTGATGTTTAAGAACGAGAGGGAACTTAGTGGAAGAAGAATACCCATTACAGCTTGAAGAAGCAAATCTGATATCTTGTAAAGTCTTCTAAAGCTAGTTACAAAGCTAAATTAGCATCCCTAGCTAAGGATAATCATATGGCATTCTTTAGCTATGGCCACAATCTAAAAGGGAATGACCAACTATGTGCCAGATTTATACTGGACTGTACTTCTTATACTGAGCCTGAGGAAATTGCCAACCTGCTAGCTGACAGATTTGGCACTAACTTCACCCTCCCGTCCCCACCAACCATACCCCAAAGCATACCTAACAGCAGTCCTCTACCTAGTAACTCCAAAGAGCAGGTCGTATCTGTGCTCTCCAAGACCAAAAACACAGCCTCTGTAGGACTAGATAACATCCCATCTGCTTCTAAACAGTTGTAAAACAAGACCTTGTGGAACCACTTGGCACTGTCCTTTAACCTCAGCCTAAGCATTGGCGTTATTCCAGCAGAGTGGAGAACAGCAACAGTAATCCCTTTGCATAAAGGGGTTCCATCAGTCGACCCTGGGAACTGTCGACCCATGAGTCTAGCCAGTCTTATTTCAAGGCCATGGAAAGTATCATCATGGACCTTATCAGCAAGGACATAGGCGACCTTCAGACTCTTGACCTGACCTAGTTTGGCTTCATTAGGGGTAGATCATGCTTACTGAACCTGGTGGGCTTCTTCAAGAATGTCACCAATGTCCTGGATGAAGGTAAAACAGTACATACTGCATATCTTGACTTAGTGTAAGCTTTTGACACAATTCCCCATTCAGGTATCATTGAGAAACTCTCCTAGCTGGGGATTAACCCATACGTCACTAGATGGGTAGCCATCTGGCTCACCGACAGAAAGCATACTGTCAAAGTTGGGGATTCCACCTCTGCCAGTAGACCAGTTACCAGTGGCATACCAGAAGGATCTGTGCTGGGCCCCCTATTGTTTGGAATCTATTTCTCTGAAGTCTAGGTAAAAGTAGATGGCCTGTGGCTTACCAAGTTTGCTGGTGATTGCAAACTGGGCTCGATCATTGAGGCTCCAAATGACGTTAACATATTACAAAAGGGGCTAACACAGACAATGATTGGTGCCAAAGCCATGGACTAAAACTAAATGCAAAAAGGTACATTTTTATTCCCTTTGGCAAAGAGGAAGTCCCTGCAAATTACAATATTGACAACACCCCCTTAAGCTCAAACCCAGTGCTGCGAGATTTGGGAACACAGGTTGATAGCAATCTAAACTTCAGTCACCATGTGCCTACAGTGGTAAGGAAAGCCCTCTATATTGTGCATCTCATAAGTAAGGGCATCGTATCCAAGACTAAGGATGTTATAGCTTCTCTGTAGTCGACCCTCATCAGACCACTAATAGAGTACAACACTCCCTTTTGCATGTACCTCATTAGACACCTGCAGCAGCTGGAGACCAAAGAGGTGCCTCACCAAGTAAATTCAGGGCCTCCACAAATCAAATGAGACAAGAGTCACTCACTCCAGGGGATCTCAGCCTAGCCTGTGACATATAACAGAACATGCTGGAGAGACAGGTATATCTCCCAGAGATTGCTGCTCCTCTGTAATAAACTCCCAATTCATATGAAGCAAAGCTGTTCAATGACCCTATTCAAGTGCAACTAAATAATTGGATGGGAGACCATAAATTCACCCTGGGGGTGGCAGCTATGTCTTTCATGGACAAGCGCACTCAGTGCTGATCAAAAACTCACTGTCCGAATAAAGACCATTTAACTAAGGTCAATTAGGGAACACATGTATAACATGGCTAGGCTTGTAAAGGCCCTAGGACCATTATCCTAGTAACCTCTTATGAACCTGTGATATCAGCTTGCTTAATATCCACAATCTCTGGTTCTGACAGGCACATATTCCACTGGCAACATTTCCACCAGTTTCAGTTATCTTTCCAGAGCTCTTCACTGTCATACATAATGTTTTCTGTCTGGGTCTTGTTTGTGAAGGAGGCAGAGCTGTTCTCAGCCAGGTATTACTGTTTAGACAACTGTCTTTTCCTCAGCAGTAATCCCTGCTAACAGGCTCTTGCATCCTTGCATCAGACAGTCCTGTTCACTTCCCCTTTGAAATTCTTATTACACCAATTGGCAGTTCATCCTTTCCTTAAGCTCTTTTATAGGTTATATAGTTTACTTTAAAATGGCAGCAGAAGCTTTCTAAACAAGTTGAAAATTTATAATGAAGATCAAGAGCAAAGACAAAAAGCTGAACTTAAACATCACCACAGGTCTGTAGGCACATTTCATAGAGTATTGATAATAAAGAGTAATCTCTTCCCCTTCTTTGCCAGTTTATTACCATAAATTTACAGATGAAATGATATCTTGTCCTTAAATTGATGGCCACATTATCAGCAGTGGCAACACACATTATTCCAATCAAACATTTTTGTCAAAGCACTGATTTTTACCAAACAGAGAAATAAACTGTTTTATCTCCATCTAGCACAGTTCACTGTGTTTGCAGTCTTCCTTGAGGAGGTGTGCCTGCCAAACAAGTGTATATATATATATATATATATATATATATGTATATATATATATATATATATATATATATATATGTGTATATATATATATATATATATATATATCTATGTATATACACACACAGACACACACACACACACACACACACACATATGGGTCTACTTTAAAACACCGACGACGAGAACACCGAGACCGGTAGATCGACAACTGAGATGACCGACAGTTTAATTCACGAAACTTCACATGCCCGACAAACCACAATCCCCGCAATCAACAAAACAAAACAAATACCTTTTCTGAAAAACACACACACAACACAAGCACACCAAAAACCTTACAAACCTACACTAAACCTTACATACACAACTATCTATGCACTAACCTTAACCCAAACCGTAACCCTAAGGTCCGTCACTATCGCACACTCACCTAACCCACGCCCTAACCCTAACTCACTTAACCTACCCCTAACCCTAAAGTCTGTCACTAACGCAAACTTACCTTACCCGCACCCTAACCCTAACTCACTTAACCCGCCCCTAACCCTAAAATCTGCCACTATCACACACTTACCTTAACATGTCGGTGTTCTCAGCGTCAGGCTTTTAAACTGTCGATCATCTCAGTTGTCGATCTTCCGCTCTCGGTGTTCTCGTCGTCAGTGTTTTGGTGTGTTGGTGTTTTAAAGCAGACCCATATATATACATATATATATATATATGTATAGGGATGTTGAACTCATTGCCCTCACCCAGATCCCCACAATGGGGGGGTTTAGGAAAGCATACATTGCATGCAGTGAAATGGTTGCTCTGTGTTTTGCAGAATTTGTGGTGCACTGTTGTTTGCAGCCTTTGTTGGACACTTTCAAGGATATTAACTCATTAACACCTACGTTGTGTAGAATGTTACATCTCTAGCAACCTACACACATCTCATGCATTCCAGAGAATTTTCTGAAAAATAAACTTAAAAAGCATAAGATAAACAGATGTAAATATTTTGTGAACAATAAAAGCTATTAAATCTCCACAAATAACAATATCAATAAGAAGTGTTCTTTACAGTGATAGTAGTCAGTTTCATAGTCTTTCCATAAATATAATAATGCACTGAAACCCAGAATTGCATTTTTGCTAAATTTCAGACACAAATTGTCATGTCCTGGGAATTGCACAACCAAGACATATTTTTAAAACACTTCTGTTAACCAGAATAAGCTTTCATACAACAAGAAATTTCTCTCTGCATGTTTATTGATATATTTATAGAAATATGAAAGCAAATGCGTGACTGTATAAACAGCAATATAAATAACACAATATCTGTATGTGCAGCATGCAGTACAAATATCAAAGACAGTTTTCTTCAACAGCGTCTACATTTTCGCCTGGTGCATTGTAATAGTTTGCAAGTCTAAGGTTTCACCTGATGCAATGTAGTAGTTTGTAAGTCTAAGTTTTTACAGGCAAAATATTCCAACCACTGCACCTCAAGTCACCAATGCCACGAATGTCTGGTCTAAAACTTATGTATACGATTGATTACATCTCAAGTATGATGTAGCTTCTTGAGGATGACAGTACTTACACAAGGGTCTCAGTGAATGAAGTCAACAGGGCTTACCAGAAGATAGATTTATTTCTTTTGGACGCACTATATCAGGGGACGATTTGTGAAGCCGAACTTGACTATCTCACTGTAAAATTTCCTACAATGCCAAATATATTTGGTATCCCCAAGGTTCATAAAGGGACCGACAAGTTGCAATTTAGACCAATTGTGGTGGCTAGGGGGTCCAAAACTGAGCCGATTGCCAGTTATGTTGATTATTACTCTAAACCGGTTCTCAATGATGTCTCTCATATTCTTAGAGACTCTTGGCATTGTTTGGAAAGGTTAAGGGGAGTAAAGGACGATGTGAATTCTTATGGTTTTTTTGACCATCGATGTAGTGAATCTTTTTCCAGTGATTTCACAGGGACCGGGCTTGGAAATGTTTTATGATAGTTTGAATGCAAGTAAGTGCGTTGACAAAGGGAAGCTCAATTTGATCTATGACCTTATGGAAATTGTTCTCAAAAACAATTTTATGAAGTTTGAGGATGAGGTTTACCAACAATGTTCAGGTGTTGCTATGGGGCGAAATGTGCCCCAGTGTTTGCCAATTTGGTTTTGTTGGCATGGGAAAGGGCATTTGTTTTTCCATCTAAATTCCAGCGGAGGATAGTGATGTACAACAGGTTTTTAGATGATCTACTCATCTTGTGGAGGGGAGATGAAACTAGTGCAAATGAATTTGTTAACTATCTTGGTACTACCACGGGGTTTTTGAAGTTTACTTATGTGTGGAACAAGGAGTGTATTAACTACTTAGACATTTCCATTGTTAAAACAACATCTGGTTTATCGAGTACTATCTATAGAAAGGACAGCTAC
>NC_056735.1:805802847-805807847 GCF_019279795.1 Protopterus annectens | reverse complement strand
CCATGATGATCCTTTCCATAGCTTTGCAGACCAAACTAGTCAGGCTTATGGGGCAATAGTTTCCAGGATCTGTTGAGGCACCACCTTTGTGGAGAGGGACCACTGTTGCTGTATGCCACTCTTTGGGTACATATCCTGTAGTAAGGCTGAGTTTGAACAGTAGTTTTATGTTTGGGTTTAGCTCTTCTTGCAGTTCATGTAGGACACAGCCCAGGACACCGTCTGGTCCTATTGATGCTGTGTTTTTTGCTTTGGAGAGGGCGTCTCTTACCTGAGCATTTGAGATGTCGGGGGGGGGGGCAGAAATCTGCTGGTATAGATATTTGCCCTTTTGGTGGGGAGGGGGGGGAGAAGTTTGCGCTGAATCTGTCAGCTAGGATGTTGGCAATGTCTGTGGGTTTGGTGTATTTTTTGTCATTTTGGACTAATTCTGAGGATATCTGGGGGAGAAGTTTGCGCTGAATCTGTCAGCTAGGATGTTGGCAATGTCTGTGGGTTTGGTGTATTTTTTGTCATTTTGGACTAATTCTGAGGATATCTGGGAATTCCCACCCAGGTTCCTAACATAATTAAAGAAAGCCTTGTGATCATCCTTAGTGTCCTGTGCAATTTTTCTCTCAAAGCTGGCCTTAGACAATTTTATGAGTGCCCATAATTTTTTGCTAACACTGATCAGAGATGCCTTCCCTTTTTGGGATTTTGCTCTATCATGTAGTAACTTCCTCCTTCTGTTGTATAGTTTGTTTATGGCTGGGGTCCACCAGACAGGACGTCTGCCTTTGGAGGATTGGGTCTTGGTTTTATTTGGGATTGCATGATCCATGTATTCCTGAAGGTGTTCATAGAATGCGTTTATAAAGGATTTTGTGGTCTGGGCCATATTTTCCACAGGCCCAGGGGCTTTGAAGGATTCCACCTCTGTTTTGAGGAGTGTAAAATTTGCTTTAGAGAAGTTTTTCACTGTGGTTTTCTGGGCAGGGGGTGGGGTCGGGACGTGAATATCCAGTGAGATTAGTTTATGGTCTGATCTTACCAGTGAGGGATACACTTCTGGTCTGGAGCATAGAGCCCCCATGTTGGTGATGATCAGGTCCAGTATGTTTTCCCCTCTTGTGGCAGTGGTAACAAGTTGATGTTATGTGATCCTATCTCGCCTACATTCTGACTGATGGGTTCGGAGCCGATCCCTCGGCTCCGACTCGGCACGCTTATGCCAAAGAGCGAAGTCTCTTACTGGCTGAGCTTACCATATCCCAGGATGCACCGCTACCAGTCCCCCAGATCTCGTTTGCCGCTAACAAGTGAAGACGTGGTCTCGAGCTGGCTGAGTTAAGTAGTGATTATTTCACTAGTTTTTCTGTCAGGATTTTCTTCATTCTCAACAAAAAGCTGTTTTAACAGCTATTCTTGTGTTTAGAGTGTGTTTGACAAAATTCACTTGGTGAATTCTTGTGTTGTGAGTGTGGACTAGGAGTACCTCTTGTCTGGAAAGGCCTTTCCCGGTCTTTTTATTTGTAGGTGACTTCGGTTCTGTTTCAAATCATTTATATTTCTCTTTTTTAAAGAAGAACTAGCAGAGAGAAATTATTACAATTTACAGAGTTTGTGCTGTGTTTTGACTAACTCAGAGTATTGCGAGTGATAACTGTAAGCCTATTCTAGGTGTGTCACCAGTGTTCTTTCCAGTTAGTTTCTGAAAATTTCTATAATGTCTCAGAATCCTAGGCCTTCGGGCTTTAAGAAATGTGTAAAATGTAGCTTCAAAATGTCCATCACGGACGATCACTCGCTCTGTGTGTATTGCTTAGGGGCAAAACATTTACAGGAATCATGTAGTGTATGTCACGCTTTTTCCTCAAGGGTCCTCCAGGAGAGGAAAAATAAATTGATTCTTAAGGGATTAATTAAACCTTCTTTCGAAGAAGCGTTGGCATCCTCTCCTTCTCCGGCCAAAAAGAAAAGGGCATCGGCTCCGACCAGTCCGTCGGATCCGATCGCTAAGAAACAAAGGCAGGCCTCTCCTTCGGCTCCAAGGACTTCGGAGCCGAGGTCGGAACGGTCTGCCTCGATGCCACCAGTATCGACTCCTCTGGCTTCGGAGCCGATGGCTGGGGCATCGAGAGGCGGGTCACCTTCGTCGGCTCCACTGCTCTCGGAGCCGACAAAGGTTGCCCGCTCAGACACTTCCTCCTCGGCGCCGAAGTCCACCTCGGCACCGATGGAATCTGGTGTGTATTCCTTCGGCGCCGATAGTTGTCGAGTCTCCTCGGAGCCGGTCCCCTAGTCCTTTGGGGCCGTTGGAGAGGCCATCTCGAACCCGTTCTGTTTCCTCTCGGTCTTCGAGGATGTCAGATTCTGATATAGACAGGGTGCTCCAAAGACTGTTCCAGTCCCCAGTCTTCCAAAAATTTGTTTCAGTTCCGACCCAGTTGGCTTCGGAGCCGATGACCTTGGCCCACCCCATTGCCATTCCTCCTCCGACCGCTTCGGCTCCGTCGAGCAGGTGCTGTTGGAGCCGGTGGAGATCAGGGTCGGCTCCGACCCTTACTCCAACCCGGCCTTCGGGTCCGAGTTTGGTACGGACTTCTTCGGCTGGACCCGGGGTGATGTTTGGGACCTATGCTTTCGGTTCCGAGCCTCCCCTCGGTGCTCGCTGCGGGACTTCCGCTGGCTATCACGGCTGTGGGGACCGGACACTCCCAGGATTCTGGGGTCCGGCTTTCAGAGCCATGAGGAGTGCCTTGGCCAAGTCCTCTTCGCCATCTCTCCGGCTTTACCGGCACCTTCCTGGGCGTGGAGACTGGGTCTTTGGCAGTTCCCCTGTCCGTAGTCAGCGGAGCCCCGGGCCTGAGGTTACCCCAGTGGGGTTCCCCTCCTCCTGAGGGTTCTTCGAGTTGTCTTCGGAGGAACCCCAAGGAAGAGATCGTGCAAGAGGAAGCACGTGGACTCCCGAGTCTATTACATCAGACACTGATCTGGATGATGCAGAGGGGTCCCCAGTCGCCCTCGGATGATGTCTCATTTGCAGACATCTTAGAGATCCTCAAACAACGAGGCGGCTGGATATCCAAACCCCTCTGCTGACGAGTCAGTGCTCCTCAAGGCCTTTGGGGCTCAGCCCTCCGCCTCCTGGGTGTCTCCGCCTTGACGAGCTTCTGGATTTAGTTTGTCAAGGGCGGGAACATCCAGATTCCGTGGAACCAGTCCCTTCTCGCCCAAAAAATTTTTGTCTGCTCCCCGAGAAGGAGTTCCTCACTAAAGGAGTGGCTGTAGATGCCATGGTGGTGGCATCTGCTACACAACAGGACGTGGCAGAGGCTTCAACGTCCGTCCATCCTCCTAATAAGGAGTCTAGGAGCATGGACAGGTACGGAAGCGCACCCTGACTTCAGCGGCCTTTACTTTAAGGTCTCTGAATTATTTGGCACATTTTACCAGGCTTCAGAGGGATCTGGTCAAGGAGTTGTCAGATTCCCCCTCGGGTAACCTACCTCAGCAGCTAGCCCAGTCGGTTAGCTCTCAGTTGGCTATCCTTACGTCAATTTCTAACTCGTCCATGAGGCTCATTTCCTATGCGGCCGAAGGCGGGTAGAGCGGCAGGCACAGGCGTGGCTCTACAGAGACAAGCCTGGCTCCGCTTGTGTCAGTTTGCGGAGGCCTTCAAGTCTTCCTTCCGACGCTCCCTTTGATGGGTCCTCATTGTTTGGACCCAAGGTTAAAGACACCCTTACCCGCTGTGAGCAGGAGGGAAAAACTTTATCTGCCGTAGGTGCCCGTTATTCCACTCCCTTTCGGCCTTACCCCAAGGCTAAAGGAGGGGGAAATGTGGTTCCAAATCTCGCAAGTTTTTCTCCCAACAGCAGGAAGATTCCGCTTCCAGAGGCAGAGGACGGGGAAATTTTTCAGGGAGACGCCGTCCCAGAGGCGGCAGAGGGCCCCGCAATTCTGGAGACCGCGAGTCCTTTCGTGGCTCTTCAGCCTCCCACACGTCATGAGGGATTGCCCGGCTGTGCCGCCCGAGCCAGTCGGGTGTCGTTTGCCAAGCACCTAAAAGCCTGGGAGTCAATCACTCAGGACAGATGGGTGCTTCGGATCATTGCCGGAGGTTACACCATCCCATTCACATACTCGCCCCCACCGTCCAAAGAATCCCGGACCCACCACCCAGTCAAAGGGAAATGGCAGCCGCAGAAGCTTTAAAGCTGCTAGAAAAAGGAGTCATCCAACAGGTCCCCACAGACCAGATCGGATCAGGAAATTACTCCAGGTTCTTTTTAGTGCCAAAAAAGACAGGGGACCTGAGACCAATATTGGATCTCAGCAGACTGAACCAATCCGTCACGAAATCCAAATTCCGAATGGTCACGTTACAATCCATTCTCCCATTGTTGGAGAAGGATGTTTGGATGTGCTCCGTAGACCTCAAGGACGCCTATTATCACATACCGATACATCAGGCGTCCAGGAAGTATCTGCGCTTCAGCCTGGGAGTCAGTCATTACCAATTTTGCTCTCTGCCCTTTGGTCTCACCACAGCCCCCAGGGTGTTCACCAAGTGTTTGGCAGTAGTGACGGCTCACCTGAGAAGTCTTGGATTCCAAGTGTTTCCCTATCTCGACGACTGGCTCCTCACTGCCACCACCAGGCATCTACTAATGGACAACCTCAAAGCCACCATCTCCCTGGGTATTACCCTGGGGATTACATTCAATTGGTCAAAGTCTGTCTTGCTGCCCTCTCAACGCATAAAGTTTATAGGAGCAGAGATAGACTCAAGATTGATCCGCGTCTTTCTTCCTGCCGAAAGGATCCAAACTTTACAGGGCCAAGTTCAAGCTCTGATCTCGAGATCCAAAGCCCCAGCCAGGATGGTTCTACAAGTTTTAGGCTCAATGTCTGCCACGGTTCTTTTAGTTCCTCTGGCAAGATTACACATGAGGATTCTTCAGTGGCTATTGTCAACTCAATGGTCTTTTCAGGATCTTCCCCTCAATCATCAC
>NC_056735.1:805795347-805797847 GCF_019279795.1 Protopterus annectens | reverse complement strand
AAGTTATCATAATAACATGGCATATATCTTTAAACCTCCACAACATCAACAGTTTAATGGGAATAAGGATTATGCCTCACGAGTTCATGTAAATAATGAACAAATGGAAGGTTATAGTTTAACAAACAATGATAGAATGGATAGTCAGAGCAATGGATGGGAAGGAGATGGGGTAAATATTGACCCCCATTATGAGGAGGATTTTCCCATAGTCAGACGCACAGAGAGACTGGCACGGCATTACACGAAGGAGGGGGAGTACAACAAAACTTATTACCCCCAGAGGAAGAATCAATATTCCAATTACAGGAACTATCATTAGATACTGATTTGGTGGCAGACCTTCCAACAGTTTCTAACACAAGTTTACATCATTTCCAGTACCAGGGTTTTAGTATTTACAATTATTCAGATAGTGTTATAACTAGAGAATATTTTACTCTATTTTCAAAAGGTATTAAATTTATTCCCTCTAACAACGGAGATTTAGTAGATAATATAGTAGCTTTAAAACTTTATACTAGAAAATTAAATTTTGGAATCAGTCTAAATCAGACAGATTCTCCACTTCCAATGAGCAACATTAATTATAATGGATTAAAAAAGAGAAGTGTTTATAACCACCCCTTCATCCTTTAATAGAAATTTTTGAAAAATTAGTTATGGAAGATATTTATAAAGAATTTAAACAAGGTAAACAAACAGAATGGAACTTAACTAAGGAAGAATATATTTTACTCAAAGACTTGAGAAGTGACAGTAATGTACGTATTATGGTTCCAGACAAGGGGGGGGGGTGGTATAGTGATCTTTCGTAGTATGGATTATTCATGTGAAATGTTAGGTTTACTACTTGATGAGAGCACTTATACCAATGTCTCTAAAAACCAGATCAATATATCAAGTTCCAGAATTGACAGTTATCTAGAAGAATATTTATTGGATGGTAGAATCACTAGGGATGACTACGAATGTTTATACAGGCAACATCCCAAGATACCCATTTTTTTGGCATACCAAAAATACATAAGAATGTTGAAAAACCCCCTTTTAGACCCATTGTTGCGGCTAAGGGGTCTAAGATACATCCCCTTACTGTTTTCATTGATTCCCATTTACAACATATAATACACCAGGTACCTCATCTTCTTAAAGACTCTTGGGAATTTTTGAGGAAAATTCAACCTGAACTCTATGACGAGACAGTCATTTTTTTGACTGTGGATGTCAAAGACTTGTTCACTTGCATTCCCAAAGTCGAAGGATTAGTCTTTTTAGAGGAAGTGTTATCTAAATTTTCAAACTTGGATAATGATGAAACGAAATTGATTTGTGAACTCATGGGGATAGTTCTTGATAACAATTTTTTGTGCTTTGAAGGGGAATTTTATCAACAAATCAAAGGTGTACCAATGGGTGCAGATTGTTCCCCAGTTTATTCGAATTTAGTTCTTCTAGGCTGGGAAATGGAACATATTTTTGAAAGTCACTACATGTCTAAAATAAAATTGTATCTTAGATACCTTGATGATATTTTTATTTTATGGGGTGGTTTAGAAGAAGAAATCCCAGTTTTTATTGATTATATCAATAATAGCACTAGCTTTTTGTCCTTCACTTTCCATTATGATATTTTAGGGATGAATTTTCTGGACACTTTTCTTTCCAAGGACTTAACAGGGCGACAATTCAAGTCACAGGTTTATAGAAAAAAGACATTTTGTAACGCCTATTTACATTTCGAAAGTAGTCATCCTTTAACACAAAAAATTGGAATTATAAAAGGACAAGCTATTAGATTAGCACGAATGACTTCTAAAAAAGAGGATTTACAAGAAGAATTTGGTCTTCTGAGTAAAATGTTCTTGGAACGAGGTTATCCTATAGATTTAATTCATTCTATTTTAGAGGGAATATACAAAGAATGGGGGACTAAATACCTACCACTTTTGGGTAACAGTGAAACATTTGTTCAAAATTCTGGTGAAGAAAAAGACAATAACACACACAATGTAGGAAATTTCCATACAGCTTGTGTTTTGCACTACAATTCTAGATCTGATCAAATTCGAAAAATTTATCAAAAAAATTGGAATATTTTCAGAACTAATGATGAAGTTTTTAATAAGATGGGAAGCAAACCTAGATTTGTAAACAAGGTAGGGCAAAGCATAAAACAATTGCTGGAAAACAAACCAATTACTCTTTCAGTTTTACAAGGTACTAAAAAGTGTGGCATGTGTCATTATTGTCCGTATATTAATCAACAACAGAGTATAGTGTTGAACAATTGTGTAAAAAGCAAAGTATATTTCAAGAAAGGTAACTGTAATACCAAGGGAGTAGTCTACCTAGCTTCGTGTAATGCCTGCAATCATTTCTACGTGGGTAAAACCGAACGTGCATTAAAACGTAGAATATATGAACATTTGAACGATATAAAAAATTTAAAAAGCACAAATGCCTTATACAGACACAGTATTGGCTGTGTCAATTTTGA